>NC_062193.1:0-270000 GCF_912470025.1 Vespa velutina | reverse complement strand
CGTAATCGTCGATGTGTGTAATTAAAGGGATGTAAATGTATGTAGTTTTTTATCTGCTGATAGAACAATTTCGTTTTTATAAAAATTTACGCTCGTTTCAGAACGAATTACATCGAGAATATATTAGGGGAAAAAAAGAAAAAAAGAAAAAATGATTAGATAGTTATCGGTTAGATAGATAGTTATTTATGCGCATATAAAGAACGTGTTTTCTTGAAAATACAATCGCGGATGAAAGTATTATTAGTTAGTAATAATAGTTTAGTAGTATTTAATTAGTTTTTAAAACTAAAAGTTTTCTAATATTATTTCGATAAACATGAATTAATATTAATCGTTAATCTTAATGTAAAATTAAGATTTTCATTAGTAAAAATATTTATTGTCCGTAATATTATCCGTTCATTAACACTTGCCAACAAATCTAAATAATTCGGAAAACTTTTAACTTTTTTAACTTTTAACTTTCTAGCGCATAAGTTTAAGGTACAAGTAAATTAATATTTTTATTTTAAGTAAATTAATATTTTAGAGGATAAAAAAAATTCCGTCAACTGGCGCAGTCAAAGATATAGGCTTCTATTAAAAAAAAAGAAAAAAGTGCACTTGCATTTTTCTTATGCACCGATGCACGAAAGTATGCACATTTAATCTGTTAATTATACTCTGAACTATCTGAAGTTGACTTGTTTGCACAAATTTTTACAATTTCTAATAGAAAATTTATTTTTCAACAAAACAAATTTATAATGATTTTTCTTTCTGATAAAGCGATATCATTAACTTTTCGTCAGATATTTGCAAATTAAAATATTATATAATACAAATCACAAATTTCTTTATAGAAATAGAAATTAGCACGAAAGTCCATAGTTCGAAGTTGATTATTGTGTTTATCAATGAATCTGATAATGACTATCGTCCAGAATTACAGGCTTACAGATTACTATTAAAATTAAATTGATAAATTATAGAATATAAGCTTTAATTTTATAATCATATATTTATTATCAATTAATAGAAGCTTTAAATATTGTAAAAGGTCCATTGAAAACAAAATCATTGATGTACAATTTATCATTTTTGTACAATTTTATAATTTCCTTAACTGTACGAATACTTTCTTCGGTTAATGTATATTATATCCTTCAATGTCCGAATTATGGCAACGAATAACCTTGTTAAAGAAGATTGGGGAATATTGGTATATTTACGATGCCAAGACGTGTGCGATATAAAAGCCGAACGAACCTCGTATAAGAAGAAGAAGAAGAAGAAGAAGAAGAGCAGGAGGAAGAAGAAGAAAGTGTTCCTTCTCTCTTTCACCCTGTAACATTTCCGTGAATAAGACGTTATACGTCTACGATATATCTGTGTTTACTTTAACGTTATATCTACTTCATTATTATACCCGGTATCATCTATCCAACGTTGGGATAAAATGGAAGTGGAAAAAAATATAAAGCGTTTCACGAGTAAACTTGTGATAAATATAAAAATGAAATAAAAAAATATATTCGACGTTATTGCATACATGCTTATTTTTGAAAAACGTTCTAAAGAAAAGTTACATATAGGCGAGTTTAAAAAAAGAAAAAGGAAAGATAAAGAAAAATACAACGAGAGAAAATAAAATCATTTTTTCAGAAGATGTAAAGAAAGAGGGGTTCGTAACAAAGTGAAACTGTTTCGAATTTATTGGGAAGAGGGGGAGGAACACACACATACACACACACATCGCATGCGCACAATATCGACGTTTCCATTGTCCCTGGAATTAAACGTCGAAAAGAAAATATATTCATCCTCGAAGGCAAATAAAATAAACATGCGATGAGATTTAATTAGATGGATCTCAGTTGCTATCGAATAACAGGATTCGCAGAAAGAAAGAGACTGTTCGCAGAAACGATTTCAAAAAGTATCGTGTAACACGTGATAATTAAATTACACGTTAAAGTAAACTGAAAAACTTTTAATTGCTTTGTTATTATAATGATTGAGGGAATTAATTAATAATAAATCGCTTGGGACATGTAATTGAAAGGTTAAAATAAATTATAATTCGGTGATGTTGTCGTAATATGAAAAATTAATTAACATATAAATTTCCAATGATGAAAAATAATTTCACGTGAGTTAACGTTTCATTGTGTATTCTAACGTTCTCGCTTAAGAGAATCTCTTTTGTAAACGAGGGTCTTTGAGAGGGTTGCTTTTCGAAATTCCGATATCAAGGTTTGTGTTATTACACGCGGTTTCCATAACGGTTAAGGCCAATAATAGTGATTCCGTTGAATAGCAGGAAAGTTACGGTAAGCGCGATGAGAAAGCAACGAGCCGAGAAAGAGAAAGAGATGGACTGAGGTTAAACAGGCAAGAGAGAAAGAGAATCTCTTCTATGTTTAGGAAGGTTAAAGGAGAAAGGTAGCCGAGGGCAAAGAGCTGAAGGTGTATTAAAGGGCTACTACGACCCTGCACCACGGCTGGCTCATGCATACCAATAAGCTCAACATGTATATACACCAATCCTTCTCTCTCTCTCTCTCTCTCTCTCTCTCTCTTCATCCTTTTACGCAGTCTATCCTCCGCACTAGGCGTCTTCCTTTACGTATCCTAGACCTGACTTATTAAGCGTGTCAGGACAGGGGCCTTAACCAATTAACACAGCTATAGTACACATACCTATAATGAAGTTGTTGTTTCCTTGATAATAATTGGGCTTGAAAATGTTCATTTATTTAGCAAATATACTGCTATATATAATTTCCTCGAAATAAACGAATTATCGTTCCATTGTCATCGATCAACAATATCTGTCAACAATAATACATCGTAGGGTAGATAAAAATGAAAAAAAGAAAAATGAAGGACACGTACGAGTCGGCACAATTCAAACTTAATTGTTTAAAATAAAATGAAATTTATTTGTTGGATTCATAAAAATTTATTATTATTTAATGAAATTTATGTTTGTTATTGTCATCCAATGATCATTCAACTTTTTTCTAATACTATCAGTATTACCAGAGAGCGTATCATATAACTACAGTTTGAATGTTAAACTTCTCTCGAAAGTCCGAGTTTCATATAGATGTGCACGTACATGCATAGAGAAATATACAACGCAAGCGCATGTCTATATGATACACAATGCGGATTCGTTCGTAAACTATGCGCGGCTTAGCGTGCTGCAGCTTCCACGTTGATTATGAGCGAATGGATATCGGTTTACTGAAATCCTTTGCAACGAGGGTTCTCATGCCTAACGATATTGTCAATCGGTCGACATATTTCTCGGGATTAGCCAGATGAGAATCATCCCGATGATTTCGAATGGATATTTTCCAAGTGTCTAATATTCGATACGAATCGTTCGATCTTAATTTTGTTACAATTGTTTTGCATTCATTTTTAAATTCGTTTAATCCTCCAACCAAGATCGGCTCGATTATTTAAACCTACGTATTAAATACTTTTTTTCTTACAAAATTATTTATTACTATCGATAAAGGGGAGAAAAAGAAGAAAGTAAATAAAAAAAGGAAATAAATATCCCAGCGCTGCGATACGAAATACATGGATAACGAGGAGTACGTAGACATGAAGGACGAATTATAAGAAAAATACTTTAAATGGGGAAATGAGAATACGAAATATCTACGACTACAGGAGAGAGCTTTTGTTAACGAGAATTTCATTTTCCGAAAATGAGAGAAAGAAATAAAAAGAGTGGACTGGTATCGAAGTGGACGAATGAGAAGAGAAGGGTAGGTGGGAGAAGAGAGGGAGATAGAAGGGGGAAAGAGAGAGAGAGAGAGAGAGAGAGAGAGCGAGAGAGTTTCGTACGAAATGGCCATTCAATTTGTCCGCACGGTGAACGTGGAATCGAATTAAGCCGAACGAATTCGATCAGCGGCTGCCAATTCGAAATCTCCGCGAAAATTTCGAGCTGGTCGCGACGCCACTTGCTCTTTCTCTCTCTCTCTCTCTCTCTCTCTCTCTCTCTCTCTCTCTCTCCCTTTTTTGTGTATACCACGTCGCTTTTCACGTTCATTGCTGTCGAAGTAAGAGAGAAAGAGAGAGAGAGAGAGAGAGAGAGAGAGAGAGAAAAAGAGAGATAGAAAGAGGGAGGATTGGACTACGGTTAATGGTCGTTATATCTCTTGCTCTACGTTCGAATCTCTCCTTTCAAAAGTAAAAAAGAGGAAAAATAATAGAAAGAAACGAGAAAACATTCAAGTCACGAATTTCGAAATTCGAAAAACTTGTTTATCTCTTATTTCTTCGCACTTCTCTTCTTGTTATACTTTTACGTTACATACGTTACATATCTCGAATTCTTTTGTAAAATAAATTATTATACATGAACAAAATTTACTTTCTCCCCCGTGAAACTAAAGAAATCAATGACCATTTACTCCGTATCGTATAATAACGTATACGATATTTATTACAATAGAAATTAAACATATCTGAGAATCACTGCTACCTGTAAACTGGTTACAAACCAACGCAAAAGACCCTGATTAACGAGAATCGTTCCAAAGCTTGGGATTAGAACGCTGATATCGAACGTTTGTAAATAATCCTTGTGTTGCTGCTCACTGCCACCGATAGCTCGACGAAAACACAACGGATTAAACCGAGAGAATCGCATTAATCAGATTCGTCGAATGTTGTACGCACCTAGCTTTGCGATTGTCCTCCGCGCTCTATTTTATAGTTTTTCTATGTTCAATATGGTTGGATTAAACGTAATTATTCCAACGATTCTTTTGTTTATTATCGAAATAGGAATTAATGGTATATATCTTAACAATAATTTCAAAAACACGAATATAACTGTAATTGTTGTTGTAAAATAATAGAAAAGCAAAAATATAAAATCGTCTATATCGTTTTTAGGTTATCTTGGTGCCACATAGTCATACAGATCCAGGATGGCTGAAGACATTCGAGCAATATTTCCACAGTTCGACGAGGAGTATATTAAACAACATGGTCTCGAAATTGCAACAATGGCCAAACATGACGTTTATCTGGAGCGAAGTGTCCTTTTTATCACTTTGGTGGGACAGGTAAGAAGGAAATAACTTTTAAATTTTAATAACGAATAAAATGATGCTTGAAAACGATCGATAGGAGCTAACTTTCAACTTGATATGTCGATACAACGAAAGACAGAGAGAATGAGAGAGAGACTGAGTGAGAGAGATAGAAAGAGAGAGAGAGAGAGAGAGAGAGAGAAAGGCTTAGTAGAAAATAGATCTCCTCAGGCAGGCTCTCCGAAGCTTTCAAACTCTCTTAACACACTTCGAAGGTATCCTCGAAAATGGCCAGACATCCCGACGCTAAAAGCTCTTGCTTCCAGCTCCCTCTATGTACCTACACGAAGCTATATACACTACCCTATACATAGTATAAAGAGATAAAGCAAGAGGGAGAGAGAAGGAGAGAGAGAGAGAGAGAGAGAGAGAGAGAGATTTCCCCAAGAAATCATCCTGTATGCGTAAACATGATTACGCTGTTAGAGAGCTTCTCCGATAATCCGACGTCGTCTCGGCTAAATGCTCAAGGCTCTGAACTACCACTGATAAGGCGACCGCCATGCCGCTAACCGGATTCCTGGATCGCAACTGGCATCATCACTACTACCACTAACAGTTCTGTTAACAGTATCACCAGTACGTAGTAGTAAATACAAAAGGTCGAGGATACTTGCGTGACGAAGATAGAAGGATATCTGTTATTTGTATTGATAATATAAACACACGTACGTATCGTCGTATGCCCATCAAAATGAATTTCCTGAAAGGTGAAAAGGTTACATCGAAGGATCATTTATTTATATATTATTTCTAATAGGTCTGACTATTTTTCTTTTTCTCAAAGTTCTAGTTAGGTCTAATAGAAAAAAAAAATATATATATATTACATGTTTATGATATGATTTATATTTATATGAAGTATTTATAATATATTTTATATTAATATATGTGTATATATGTGTGTGTGTATGTGTGCGTACGTAAAAGTACGTTGAACTCACACGTTCGAAGAACATTATTATAACAGTGGTAAAGGATATCCAAAGATAGTAATGGATGAGATATTTTAAAGTGCGCATCTTTAAGTCTGTATTTATATAGACAATATGGTTGGTAGAACAGTAAGCAACGAGTAATGCCTCGAGGAAGCTTCGTCGTAAAGCCTTTAGCCATTAAAAGAAAGATATATAATACGGAGAATGAGAGGGGCTTTTTGAATGGCTGTTTAAGACGCCGAAAGTGGCGAAAAAGGGGCCTTTTATTTTTTAATGATCGAGAGAAAGAGAGATGCGTAGGTATAAAATAAGGAAAGATAGAGATAGAAATGGAGGGTATAGAGAAAGAGAGAGAGAGAGAAAATGACCGGATGAAAACAAAGAAATAGTAGAAGCATAAAAGATAGAGAATGATTGGAAAGTAGAGAACGTTCACCATTTTTTCTCCCTTTTCTTTTATTCTCTTTTCTCTTCTCTTTTCCTTTGTGAATTGCCTCTTGCCGAGAGTACAGCTGATGTCGTTCTCGCTAGCGATAGGGAAGAAAGGATATCCTGGAACACGAAAGGGATCCCTCGGGTTAGTCGTAAGCATCTGACCTTCTAGTTCATGCTGGAGGCCATCGAGCATGAGCGTGAGAAAGAGAGAGACAGAGAGACAGAGAGAAAGAGAGAGAAAAAGAGATAGAAGGAAGGAGGAAGGGATAGGATATGAAATAACCTACAGTGAGTTAATAACGTGTATAAATTTTCTCTCTTGTTCTCGTATATACGAAGGAATATCAGTTTTTTGTTTTGTTTTTAAATACTAGGTTTTATTACCTTGATATTGTTTAATAAATATAAGATAATTCTCTATGTATATTCAAATGAAATGGATCTTGCGATTGGAACGAATGATTTCATATTTCATATACATATATACATATATACATATATATATATATATATATATATATATATGTAATCCAATTTTCAAACATTTTAAATGTTAGGATGAATAATTATTAAGAAAACTTAGAAAAATGACTGTACCTATTCGATTAAGAAATTAAATAAGTTATTTGTAATATGAAAATTCGATATCCTGGAAAATTTTATCGTTTATTTTTTACTAACAATTACTATAAATATAATTATTAATATTAGTTTTTTTTTTCCTTTGGATATCGATTAAATCGACGATGTACCGAAAAAAAAGAAAAAGAAATACTCCCTAAATTATTCTATATTTTTTTTTTTTTTATTATCATATAATAATGAAGATTAATAAATATTCTTATATTTTGTTTGTCGATCGATTAATTTGATTGTTGTATTACAAAGATGTCTGCTATATTTATTCCTTTTCTCTTTTATTCCAAACACAGTGCTCATCCTACGAAGAAGGCGGTCATAAAGAGATTGGTCAAGGATGGACGTTTAGAAATGACTACGGGAGGGTGGGTGATGACGGACGAGGCAACTTCTCACATTTATGCTATGTTGGATCAATTGATCGAAGGTGAGTCTTAAATAAATTTAGAATACACATTTTTAAAATCACAACGAAAGAAATAATTATTCTTAGGTTAAACGAATTAAACGATAAAAATTTAACGATTTAAATAATACTAGTGAAAACAAATTTCGTTACTCTTTCATATTTTTCAAGAAACAAATCGAGTCAAAATTCGATTTATCCATTTTACGAAGGATCAAAGTAGAATATTGAAGCGAAATCTGAAAATGAAAGAAGACGGAGAGTTTCCATTCTTTTCTCTCGCATAACATGGAATCGACTAAAGGTTGAAAGCAAAAAGCGGAAAGATGAAAATAGAAAAAAAGAAAAAAGAAGAAAAAATTAATAAATAAGAAACAAGCGATCTCTTTTTCGAGAACGCAAAAAGTGCAAAAAGAAAAATAAAAAAGAATTATTCTTCCTCACCCGATATCAAGGAATTTTGAAATATTATTTTCAGATTGTGAAATACGTATGACGATATTTACGCTTGGTTGTATCTCTCGAGTTAGAGGTGAGGGTTCAAGATGTAATATCCTTTTTCTATGATATCAACAACGAAGAAAATAAATCTTTGTCTTATAAGGATGCATCCTGGCAACATTAATGGTAAAACCAAAGTCAGACTAAAGAGAGATTTTCTTTTGCTTCTCTCTCGCTCTTTATTTATGAAACTGAAGCTGGAGGATCACCTATCAATAAAAAAAATACAAAAGATTAAGGAAAAAAAAGGAATTCTTAAGTCATTCTAATAGTAGGGAGAAGGATAAAAAAAGAATCTATTGTTAAATCTATTTCATTTCGAAGGAAATTAAATTCTTTTCTATAATTTTATGACATGAAGAATAAAAACGAATCCGTTAACAACATTATATGAACGAGCAAACAGCGCGAAAGAGAATGAGAAAGGAGGAAATAAATCTTGGAAATCCGTAAAAAAAAAAGAAAAAAGAGAAAAAAAAGAAAGGAAGGAAGGTTAGCTCGTTCGGTACTCCAAGGGAAGCCATTTTTTCGACGGCGATAAAATCCTTCGTCCTTGGAAACGCGATGTCGTTAAGTCGATCCCAGCTTCCTTTTCTTTCGACGTTGTTCTCAAGGATGCCGCAATCGTAGTTCTTTAAGGATGAGAATGAGAGAAAGAGAGAGAGAGAGAAAGAGAAGATGAAGAGGGGTATGTGTTCTCCTTATTACTCTTTTTCGACGCCCTTTCCGCGATGGAAGCGAGAAAAATCTTTATCTTCTTTTTTCTTACTCTCTTTATCTCTCTCTCTCTCTCTCTCTCTCTCTCCCTCACTCTCACTCTCTTTTTTTATGTCCTTCTCTACCACCACTCGAAACTTCCTTCTGAACATTGGAGATCCTTATTGCTTCCGTGCTCTTCTCGTCGTAAAGAATAGAACTGCTCAGTACGAGCTAGCTAACAGGAAGAGAAAATACGAAAAATTTAATCCTTTGTGAATTTTTCTTTCGTAATACGAAAAAAAGTATGATTTTCATTTTAATTGAGATTGATATATACATATGAAATATGGGAATTAGAAAGTTTCGAATCATGACGAACTTTTTTTAGGTCAAAACGAGATAAAAAAAAAAGAAAAAAGAGAAGAAAGAAGGAAAAAGAAAATTATTATTAGTTGTCTTGTATAAAAACAAAACAAAAAATGAAAAAAAAAGAAAGAAGAAAAAGTTTAGGAAATTGCAAGCAAAGAGGTATTGTTACTATTAATATTGCAGGACTAAATTCTTACAGATATTATTTCTCTCTCTCTCTCTCTCTCTCTCTCTCTGTCTTTCTCCACGTAATACATAAGAGAAGTCATACTCAGACACATAAATTAGACAGACGAATAGAGAATGAGAGAGAGAGAGAGAGAGAGAGAGAGGAAGGAGCAAATTTTACGTCGACCATTTCCGGTCGTCATGAGACGACGATAAATGCGAATTTCGTGGTGCGTGTTTGTCAATATGCATATCCATGCATCTTTTAAAGATTAGAACACTAATCTCATCCTCGATTACAAGGGATGTATTAAGGATCATTGACCCTGTGGAACCTGTAACTTGTAATTCAATCAAAATCCCAAAATATTATTTTATCGATATAAAATGATTATTCAATTAATGACCAATAAATAAATAAAAGTTAAATGGTAAAATAATCAATTTGTATTCAATTATCTATGGATTGATTAAAAACATATTATTTTCAATCAAAGTTTCTTAAGCACATCTTAAAGATATTCGAATTATTGTCCTTAAAATTTTTGTAATAATATTTAATCGATCGAATTAGAAAAAAAAAAGTTTACAAGCATTCTTTTAACCTTACGAAATAATTTTTAAAATAAAAAAGAAAGAAAGAAAGAAAGAAAGAAAAAAAAGAAAGAAATACAATAAAAGAAAAATGAAAAGGACAAAGTAGAAAGAAGTAGAGAGAAGCATTTTATTGCGGGCCTAGTCGTTTCTCGACAGTGGTACAAACCGTTTATGGACAGACATAATGGTAAAAACACGACACTACCAGTTGTATCTCGAATATTTTCATAAAGACCTCTCTTTTTCTTTTTCTCTCTCTCTCTCTCTCTCTCTCTTTCTCTTTGCCTCTGTCTGTCTCTTTCACTCTTTCAAAAGCATTCTCATTGCTATAATACACGATTCGCGTTAGCGAGAAGATCAGAAGTACTACAAAGTTTTCTCTCCTGTATTAGTGCATATCTCTATATGTGTTTATTTGTATATGTCTATGGGTTAGTGCGATCGAGCTGGTGGAAAGGACCTCTTCTATCCGTGTCATTTGCATCGAAATGGCAAACGACGGCTCTCGCCGTCAGACATGGCGCCAACGTTATGCGAAATTTCCTCTGCCTATTTTCGCAAATTCAAATTTGCCAATTTCCGGCGTGTATCGTATCGTATCATACCTCTCTCTATCTCTCTCATTTTCTCTCTCATTCTCTCTCCCTCTTTATCTATCTATCTCTATCTCTTTCACTCTCATTCTCTGACGCATTCAAGTTAGAAATGGCCATTGTTATTATCCCTAACACCAACTCCTATTACTATTGTCTTTAGAAATAGAGAATTGTTATTCTCGTGGCTTCCAGATAGACTCTCTTTAACATTGTAGAAAATTGGAAAATGTTATAAACGTTGAGATTCATTCGGAGAACAGGTGCGATCGTTTTTATTCAACAATAATGAGAACCATTTTCTATTGATATTCGAAAATGGCCGACTTACGAAAATGTCGAATTATTTTAAATCATACAAAATTCAATCGATCCTTTAACATGTGAAATATTTCAATGCATTCTGAATTCTTTTATTGTTTGATATTAAAACGAAAAAAGAAAAAAAAAAGGAAAAAAAAATTGAAAATAACATAATGGTAGTCATAAAATGCAACAGACAAAAGAAATCGTAGAATAAAATCCAAAATAAAAGACAAAAATCGAAGGGGAGCACTGGTGTTACGTTTTTTAGTTTTCGCATCTGTGAACTCAACAAATAAGCGAAATAACGATCCTCATTATTTCGATTGCTGAAACGAGAACTGAGAGAAAAAGAAAGACAGAGAGAGAGAGAGAGAGAGAGAGAGAGAGAGAGAGAGAGATAGAAAGAGAGTGTGTGTCGTATGAAAGAGGGTGTAAAAATAGAAAGAAGAGGGTTGGTGAAAACGTAGGGGTGGCGAAAAATCGTTGTGTAATCGAGTCAACGTCGGTAACGAAGGAAAAGAGGGGGTGTGATTACGTGGCTGGAAAAAAACGTGTGCCGTTTTACGAGGGAACTTGGAAACGATGAATACACGGCTGGAAGATCACAAGAAACGAGAAATAGGCTAACAGACAGAATAATTCTGCAACACTCGGGAGACAATATAACTGTTTTACCTCGTTCTGACTTTGTTTTTCTAAATATATATGTATGTATCTATACATAGTGTAAACAACAAATATCGTGTTTTATCTCTTATCATTTTTCGAAAATATCCATGATCAATTGTTTTAAAACGAATAAATTTCTTTATTCATAATTTCATTTACAGATTTATACGTAATCGTGAAGATTCTAAAATTTCGTTAAAAAGTTTCTTCTCATTATCCCATCTCCGACAAAACATTTCTTTATGGATCAATTCTCCTTCGAACATTTTAGAAAAGTGTCTAATCTTTCATTAGTATTATTATGCAAGAGCAACTTCTAACAAAAGGGAAAGATACAAACTTATTTATAACATTAAAGCTAATGAAACAAAAGGAAAGAAAAGGAGAGAGAGAGAGAGAGAGAGAGAGAGGAAAAGAGGTTCTTTGAAATGAATGAGAAAAGAAAGTTCAGAATACTCGAACTTCCTTTCTCTTTCTTTCCTTTCTTTCTATTCTTTCTTTCTTTCTTTCTTTCTTTCTTTCTTTCTTGGTTTCTTTCTTTCTAACTTGAAAACGAAAAAAAAGTACCAACTCCAAATAAAGTGCCGGCTACTTTGACCAAATGTAATTAAGCTTTGAACTGCTGCATGGATCAAACCATCTCCTCCTTACTCTTTTTCCTTCTGTCTCTCTTATTCGTTCCGTTTCCTTTTCTTTATATTCTTCTATCAAAATGAGCGAATTCTTTTACGAGAGGGAACAAACGGGGGTTAAGTTTTTCTGCTGCTTTGCATTTTTTAAATACAATTTTCTTTGTTGAACCAAAGGAACTTAAATGAAAGAAATGTCTCTCTCTTTCTCTCTCTCTCTCTCTCTCTCTCTCTCTCTCTTTGTCTCGGACGTGACCTTCGTCGTTTTTAATCCAAACGATCCAACCGCTGAAGTAAAATTAAAAGATTCTTCTTGTAAGTAAAAAAACCGGCAGAAAGACGAAGAGCGATGACGATTTTCACAAAATGGAAAAGCACGACGAACCTTCGAATAATTTATTTTAAGAAAATTCAACGATTGTTCAGAAGTTTATCTGACTTTGTAAATCTCTCACCGATTTCTCTCTTTTTGTCTTCGAATTTATCATTCATACGATTATAATTCTTTTATTATACTCTAATGTTTTTCCTAAATCTTGAACTTTGTGAATCTATGAAACGAGAATATAATGTCCGAAATTATCATTAGCGGCGATCGATAAATCCTGGAAAGTTATAATGATCTAATGATAGACAACTACAATTTATATAATATTTTTTATAAACTATAATACTAGAAAAAGAGAGAGAGAGAGAGAGAGAAATAATACAACTGATCTCGAGTTATTACAGTAAAGCTATGCGAATATTCGAAATTGCAAGATCGGATTGGATCGGATCGGTAATTTTTTCGAGTTCCCGAGATTTTCGAGATCCCGAAAATGTATCAACATATTCGTATACTTATTAATTCGAGACTCAATTTATGATTTTAAATCCGACGATCAATTTATAACATAATTTTTCCATTAGATCTTATATTTAAACTTTTAAATTTTACAGTCTAATCAGACATAAGAATATTTAAGAAAGAAAAATAATCGGGTCTCGAATTGCAAAATGTTTATGTGTCAATAAACTTTCCGAATACCAACCAAACCCGTCCCGATCGTTATCCGATCCAATTCGAAATTAGGCTAACTCGTAATCTCGGGTACCCGCACATCCTTAGTTATTAGCTTTCATTGGTCAGCTAAATGTTAGAAGGTAATGAAGGAAGATCTAAAATAATTTCATTCTTGTTTCCTAGAAGCAGAAGGCATCAGATTCTTTCATTACGTCGTTCCACTTAACGAAATTTCAAAGAGAATTTAAGAAAAAGAAAAAACGTCGTTTTTCGGTCTACTGCATAGCAAGATCTCTCTCTCTCTCTCTCTCTTTCCCTCTTACTTGAACGGAGCCGAATCGTTTAGTATTTCTCGGCTGATTAGATCCGAGCAGACGATCGTAGAAAATTGCTGGAGACATTTTCTCCTAGCAAAGGAAAAGAAAAAAAAATAGAGAAAGAGAAAGAGAGAGAGAGAGAGAAGGAACGAATCGCGTGTTAGTTTTCTTTCACCGAACCGTCTCACGGAAAAAGGAAGTTTTCTCCCTAAGTAAGGATTCCTCTGGAAATTGTCGTGGGATCCGGCGACATCTCATTTCGAAATCGAGCTAGTCACCAGGCATTCTCAAGTACTCGACGGGAAAGAGATAGAAAGAGAGAGAAAGAACATAATATTCTCAAGGGTATATCGACTAGCACGTTCGATCAGAGAACTGGATCTTGAAAGAAGAAGATCACTAGAGAAATCCTCAGAGAATCAACGGAGCTGGGAAAACGTTGCTTTTTTTTTTCTTTACTGCAATCAACTGCCAAGGCTTTTTAATATCTTTAAATTTCGAAATTGTGATCATAAGATTGTTGTCTATCTTTATCTCCTTACGCTATCATTTCAATACCAATAGTTTTTTAATTTGAAATTATTAAATGACTACATACATTTCAGTAATTAAGAAAAATAATGTAGATGAAAAATCGACGAAAAATAAATTTTATGATAAAATAAATCGGGTCGACTTGACGAATGAAAATTTCATTTAAAGGTTATAAACGATTGAACGTTATCGAATCACCGGCGGTAAATTCGAACAGGAGCAAGAGACGCGGTAAACGGATCGGCATAATTTACGAGCTCGGTCGCATCTCATTCTGATCGCACCTGTTCGATAGGTGGAAGGGTAATTTATTAGCCTCTGCACAATCCCAATTCGACGTAAGGACAATAGACCGTGCAGACTGATAATGGCATATGCAATCATCAAGAGGATAGCGAGCATCGGCCATGTTGTCATTCACAAGATGGCGACTGATCGTTAATTTGATATTCATAAACTCATAGAAAACGAGTTTAACAAAATCAAATTGATATTTATTTAAGTATTACGGTAGATAAAATTTTTATTAAATTAATTTATGCGTATTTATAACATCACTTTATTTATCATAATCACAGAATGATTATTCGAATGAATTATTTGAATGTGAACTTTTATCGCCATATTGGAAAATGATGTTTATCGCCATATTGAAAAATGATGTTTATCATATATAATTATTGTATCTACGCGAGAGATAAAATAAAGAACCAATTATTAATAAAGACGTAGATTAAAATCCAATTATTTTTCCTCACGCGAAAGTGATTACTTCTCGCTTTGCCTAGAGACAGTGCCATGGGAGGTTCATAGAATTAGTGCAGGTCGCACGAAAGTGCAGCGGCTTTCCGGTAACGAGTGAGAGAGAGAGAGAGAGGGAGAGAGCGTTAGCCCAGAAACAGTAGTGGTTAGCAGAAGGAGCACGAGAGTAGAACTCTGCTAGCGCGATAACTTCGTTAATGCACACATGTCGTGTCTAATGAGTTATAATCAGTCGAGCACCGGCTGAGTGTAGTTTAATGGTTTGTTCGCTCGCATTAGGCCCTACTATCACCCTCTCTCTCTCTCTCTCTCTCTCTCTCTCTCTCCTTCTCGCTCTCTCCCTCTCATTCACTTATCTCTCTCTTCTCTCTCTTTATCTTAAATTCGCATGAAAGCATACTACTTTCAAGCTTATATGTAGTATAACCTGCTCTCCGTTACTGAAATTCAATGAACGTGGGTTTCTCTCTCTCTCTCTCTCTCTCTCTCTCTCTCTCTCTCTGTCGAGTTTGTTCACATAACAAGCACGAAATATACGGTCGGATGTTGCATTGAATTTTTGAATTTTTTCGATAGGAAAAGACAGAGAGAAAGAGTACGTGACCAGAGTCTACACTATATACGTATACCTACCTCTCGTTATATTTAATAACGAAGTCCACTTTTAATAACGAACTTTACGTATACTACGTACAAGAGTATTAAAATGAACATGTCCGTTTTGCTGTAAAATGATAATAATATGAAAAGGAATCCTCTCTCTTGCTCTCTATTTCCCTCACTCTCTTTTTCTCTCACCTTCTATATACGTAGATACAATATACCATGAAAATTAAAATCGGTTAGAAATCATTGATAAGAATACCGCGTGCATTTATTCATTCGTAACAGTTTTATCAATCGATTCGAGGGTGAAAAATAAACGAGACGGGTGCGAAAATTATTCGTGTTTTTTATCACCGATAAATGATACACATGAACGAACAACCAGTTAATTTAATTCGCTATCTATCCCCCCACTCTTCCATATGCAATTTTCTTTTTTCTATTTTATTCACGCACACACATACACACACAAACACATATATATATACATCGATGATCGTTGAGTCGCAAAGTTTCAACGGACTCCGAACGAAATGATTTATATTTTAATCGATTAATCGCACGAAATTTTTTTTTTTTAATTAAATGACTTTTTTTAATAACTTTTATTTCAGTTAAACAAAATGCTCTAAAATTTTTAACTGTATATGAAGAAATTAGAAATGCGAGGAATTAAATGAAATATCGTTTGTTGTTATAATAATGATAATAAATGTGATGACAATGTTTTTAATTTTTTCTTACCTTTACCTTTTCTCTCTCTCTCTCTCTCTCTCTCTCTCTCTCTCTCTCAGTGGCTCTCCTTTTCTTTCTCCTTCGAGATTACAGCCCTAAGGCCGACCTAATTTCGCAACAAACAATCTCAATCTGACAGAAGTTCCTGAGACTCGTTACAACTGCTCTCGCCACATGTTTGCTTTGTCCAAGCTCGATAATTTAACGGGACGCTCTAATTAGATCTCGAGGTATTCCGTGATATTACGAATGAGAGAGAGAGAGAGAGAGAGAGAGAGAACGAGAGAGGGAAGGAAATGAAGGAGACAAAGAGAAAGGTACCATTTCCCCATATACATATTGTCTCACAGATTCTGAAATGTAAATTTTGGATTGCGACGTGATCACGTGTTGGACTACTAGATAACACACGTTACGAAACTAATAAGATGCACTCTCAGAATTTACTGCATTTTACTTGTACAAAGCATTGTCCTCGAACAATTAATTTCGCTCTTTCTCTCTCTCTCTCTCTCACAAACACATGTACATACGCATACAAACACACAAATAGACATACATAGTGTATCTCTCATTCACATATTCTCCATCTCTTTTACAAATCAACAAATTTTTCAGCCTAAACGAATCATTTCTCTGTTAAATAATTTACTTAAAATAAATTATTGATATGGTCCTGTATACAATAACACGTTTCATGATAATGGATTACCGTAATAAGAGAGAGAGAGAGAGAGAGACAGAGAGAGAAGGAATTGTCAAGGACTCTGTAGATAGGAAAGGACAGAGGTTGGGATTGAGAAGGGAAGGGGTGGCATAGCATGTACTACGGCAAATGACGCATCCACACAACCTGGAAGCATTTCTCTGCAACCTATATTAAGCCGTAATCTTGGAGAATATGATAGGCGACACACTGTCATTCCTTGCTAACGCTACTGCTCCTAAGTCGACTCATCCCTTCCCATGTAACAACTTTTAACCCATCTGCGATACATTTCTCAGACTCTCGGGCAAAGTTACCTAGATCTGTATGCATATATTTATGTGTTAGAGAATATTTCAATGCGCGAGCCAATTCTGTATGTTACATCTTTTCTCTATTCAGTGAAACGAGTCAATGTTTAATGCGAATCTTAAGATTTGCTTTAACCTCTTTCTCTCTCTCTCTCTCTCTCTCTCTCTCTCTCTCTCTCCCCCCATCTTTATCTCTTTTTAAGTCGTTATAATCTGAAACTGATCGATATTAGATTGAAACTTTTTAAAAGTTTTTGTTGGTTATTTTCTTTTCTCTTTTTTTCCTTTTTTATTCTACTTTGTTCAGACGTTTGACCTGCTAGAAAAAATAAGTCAAGATTCGATGCAACGATGTTTTAAAATTTTCATTAAAATAACATTTCGTTATCCTTCTCTTTAAACTCCGTCAAGATGAAAATTAAATTAATTCATTTTTCGAAAATAATAAGAAAATTTCCAATTCACAATTTCTTTCATGATTCTTCGTGCTGAAATACTTTCTTAAAGTAAAATTAATATGTAATCGCATAATTATCGCAATAACTAATCCTTGAAGTTGCGAAACCAAGACCTTCCTACTACATTGGTGCGTTCATGCGTTTAGGAACATGCACGCATAGTACCAACCGTGAAATGTATTCTGGATTCTGTGGCCACGGATCTGGATTAAATCCCACGTGTTATAGCGTGTGTTGGCGAGAAGAGGATAGAGATAGACAGAAAGAGAGAGAGAGAGAGAAAGAGAGAGAGAGAGAGAAAGAGAGAAGATAGATTTGTTCACTGATAAATCGATGAGACGATTATGTTCCTGTCGTCTCTAACCAACTATCGAATTTTTCATCAAGAAATGTAAACGTCGTTATATCCAAGATACTTGCATCGAAGTTAATTACGTTCGAAATCATTCGAAATATATTTTTTTATTTTTCTTAACATCGTAAGATCCATTTGTATCGACAAATGATTCATTTTACATGCGAAAGATATTACTATCAATTGTATCGATTTTATCGCTACGTCAGATAACGAGATTATTCGATTAAGGATTTAATTATAATTAAAAACGATCGTAATTAATGATATCTCATTTTTTCGTTACAAAATAAATAATCATAAAGTTCGAGAAAAGAATAGATCAAAAAAAAAAAAAAAGAGAAGAAAATAAACAAGTATGAGAGATAACCAGATAGCGATTCACAAAAAATCATAATTGATTACGGACTCTTAATTCTTTCAAACATCTTACATACATCAATTTTATTAACGAAGATCCAATACGAGCTTTACTATGACAAATATCCATGATTATTCATATAGTAAGGTTAATTTAATGAACAATCGAACGGATATATAACGAAGACATAACTTCTGATATCCTCTTAATATTCCTTCTCGTTGTGGATAACATAAAGGGCAGGATATATCGTTTAACCGTCGCAGACTTTGGGGTGATTCTGTTAACCCATCTCAACTACCCACCTCCCCCTTCCCATCTTCCACTCGCATCCTGATCTTCCTGTGGGATTAATTTCGTGGTTTCTCTCGTCGTAACTTCCTGTTCTGTTTCTCTCTGTCCCTTACTCTCTATTGAATTATAACCTTCCTATTATCGATATATTAAAGACGTTTAATTTATTAACATTAACGAATATGTAATAATATCAATTTTTTCTTTTTATTTCCTCTTTTTTTCACAAAACTCTTCTTTTCTTTAATAATTATAGAATTATAGATCGTATGAATATTTTCAATCATGTTTATTTATTATTCATTTATTCATTTCTATATTTTTTCGTCCATATATATATATATATATATATATATATATATATATATATATACATATATACATATATATACATGTATGTATGTACATATGAATGATACATCCAAATGTACATACATATATGTATGCATATAATAGCAACATTTTCTGGTATATCAAGTCGGACAGTCGTGGGTATTCCTTCTCAACGCGAAATTGATGTAATAGAATCGTGTACTTTGAGTTTCCGACTACGCGATAATTATGCACCTTGCCTCTGTTCGAAATAATTAACAGAGCTCAGAAATATCCTCCGCCAGCTGGCCCTTCTGACATATTCGCGATATAACAGAGTTTCTAAAATAATTCGCTCGCTACCTTCGTGTAATTTAATCTTTTTCATTATATTTGATAATTACATAAAAAGTAATTATATCTAATGCGATAGTCCGATTTAATAAAATGAAAATAATATCGCGAGAAAAGAAAACAATAATTTTTACTTTTAAATTGTCTTTTAGTATGTCTTGTTAAAAAAAGAAAAAAGAAAAAAGAAAAGAAAAGAAAAGAAAAAGTCCTAAAAATAATACTTTCAATTTAAATCGATAAATTAAATTCGTTAAGATTTTCTATTCGGTAATAAATATAAAGGTTATAAAATATAATATTAATCCAAGTGGAACAAAAAGTCAATTAATAAATAAATATTTGATCGCTAAAAGGATCGATTCAATTACTTTTGCAGGACATCAATGGCTGAAGACGAATCTAGATGTGACCCCGGAATCTGGTTGGTCCGTCGATCCATTCGGTCATGGTGGAACGATTCCTTATTTCCTAAAAGCTTCTGGAGCAACTGGAACGGTAATTCAAAGAATACATTACGCTTGGAAACAATGGTTCGCGAAGAAACAGTACGGTGACTTCATTTGGCTCCAACCATGGGATCAGAGTGGTAATGCCGACATGTTGACGCACAATCAACCCTTCGACATCTACAACATCAAACATTCCTGCGGACCGCATCCACATGTTTGTCTCAACTTCGATTTTCGTAAGATACGAGGCGAATACACCGAATATTCTGTTAGAGCAGTTGAAATCACACCGAACAACGTCAAACAAATGGCCGAATTACTTTTGGAGCAATATTCGAGAACTGGTTCTCTCTTCAATCATAATGTCGTATTGATGCCTCTCGGAGATGATTTCAGGTTAGCTATTATTGGATTTATTCGTAAATAATTATCTTTACAAATTGATAAGTATTAGAATAAAATTAGAATATTATTTACGAATCAAATCAATATTTTTCATTCTCATCTAAATCTCGTAACTTTCCAATGACAATTATATATTTACGATAATAGTATGATTGATGTGCAAATTACATACATACATACATATATATATATATATATATATATATACACATTCTTCCATCCAGGTACGATCATGCGATCGAATGGGACCAGCAGTATACGAATTACAAAATCCTCATGGATTACATAAACAGTCGCAAGGAAGAATACAACGCCGAGGTAATCTTTGGTACTCCGAAGGATTACTTTCAAGAAATTCAAAAACGCGTAGAAAAATTCCCCAGCTTGAAGGGAGATTTCTTCGTCTATTCGGATATTTTTAGCGAGGGTAGACCAGCTTATTGGAGCGGTTACTTTACAACAAGACCATACATGAAGATTCTCGATCGAGAATTGGAAGCTAATTTGAGATCAGCCGAGATACTTTATACCATCGCTTTGAACGTAGCGAAACAATCGAAAAAGGACATAAAACTCTACGAGACGTATTTCGAGAAACTTGTGAAGGCCAGAAGAAATCTTGGATTATTTCAACATCACGACGCTATCACGGGAACTTCGAAATCATTTGTAATGAAGGATTACGCGTTGAAACTCTTTGAATCAATCTCCGACACTACCAGCCTGCAGAGTTTCGCGATTCAATCGTTAGCCGCTACAACTAACAAACCAAACTCTGTCTACGTCCTGGCGGAATCTGATAGAGACAGCTATGAAAAACTCCCAAAGAAGATACCCATCAATATGAATGGCCAAGAGACACGAAAGATCGTTCTATTCAATCCTCTTGCTCAACCAAGACAAGAGGTGATCAGTCTAAAGGTTACCTCGTACAAGGTACGAGTGTTGGATCCACAAAAGAACCCGATACCTTATCAGATAGCACCGGTGATGAACGCTACGAGCATTACGCACGACGTTTACGTTCTCCTCTTCGTGGCTGAATTGAAACCGCTTGCGATAGCGACCTACCATCTGCAACAAGTGGACAAGGTCCCTATGGACGCAATATCTACGATCTATTGCAGTAGATGCGGTAAGGACAATGTTTTCACGATAAAACCAATGCAGATCGGGGACGTACAATTGGAGAATCATAGAATGAAATTGCTCTTCGATGGTCAAACCGGTTTTTTGAAACGTGTTGCAAAAAAATCGACCGGTAAGATAATGCAATGTGCCGTACAGTTTGCTGCTTATCCATCTGCACAATTCCACAGTGGTGCTTACCTATTCATGCCGGATCCGAATCTACGTGATACGGACAAGGACGTATTGGAGGCTTATACGCCGCATCAAAAGATTTATATCGTCAGTGGCAGTCTAAGTTCACGTTTGACGGTCGAATATGGTAAATTATTGACTCATCATGTAGCGATATATCACAGAGATGGTGGCTTGGGCGAAGCAATATATCTCAGAAACATCGTCGACTTTGAGACACCACCGAAGAATCGTGAAACCGAGATGTTTATGAGACTTCAAACGGATATAATGAACGGTGAACCACCTGAGATCTATACCGATCTGAATGGGCATCAAATGATAAAGAGAAGGAAAATAGAGAGAATTGGTATAGAGGGTAATTATTACCCTATAACGACGATGGCTTACATCGAGGACACCAATCACAGATTGACTCTATTGGTTAACCATTGTCAAGGTGCAGCCAGTTATCAGCCAGGATGGCTCGAGGTTATGCTGGATAGAAGGACACTCTATGATGACTCTAGAGGGATGGGCGAGGGCCTTTTGGACAATAGAAGAACTGTAATAAAGCATTGGTTGTTACTCGAGGATGTTGTGGGTGCTAGGGATAAGTACTCGAAGCCATCTCTGTTTGCCAATCATCTTAGCAATGCCTTGAACTATCCTGTAAATATCTTCGTAGTCGATGGTACCGAATCAGAGATCGTCATGACGCCAGAAGTTAGGCTTCTTAGCCAGAGTTTCCCTTGTGATCTTCACTTACTCAACTTGAGGACAAATCATGATCAAAAATTACCACATTTTCCAGTTAATAACGCTCTTATGGTTTTGCATAGACAAGGTTACAGCTGTTCGGTTGGCGCTGACATAACCCTAAAACATTGTCCTTTGAGCGATCGATTATCGCAAAGCACGACGTTCTTCAAGTTGTCTAAATTGAACGTCACGAAAACGTCTCTGACAGGTACAAAAACAAAACGTCATTTGACGGACGGTCTTCAAGAAATTGGATTGGAGCCAATGGAGGTTGAAACGTTCAATGTTAATTTCCTTCAATGATCTTAAGCCTCCCTCTCGGTTCAATATATGAAAATGGTCATAACATATTTTGTTAGAACCGAGGAAGGACTTTAAAGAATTGGTCTCTTGTTTTTTTTTTTTTTTTGTTTTTTTTGTTTTTTTTTCTTATTTCTTTTTTTCAAAGAGAACACTGCCGATCATTCGTTACTGGCTAATATCATTCGTCCAATCGACGAAGATTTTTGTAAATATAACCTTATTACGCACCAAATATTCGTCATTTGCGAATTAAAAACGTGCGCCTTAATGAATACGATCAATCGAACGTTGTTTTTCGATCGATCTAATACATTTTCGGATAGAAATAAAATATTCATATATTATTCGAGAGTCAACACCAATTATGTTTCTTCCGCAAATGTACGTCGATCGATTTAGCGATTGTTCAAATTTATTCGAACGGGAGATCGTTTGTTGAAAACGGATTTAATCTTTTCGATATTATAAACGCGAAAATCAATATCAAATTTAATGATAACGAATTTAACAACACCTTTTCGATACACCTTCAAAACTTTTACGTTGTACTTATAGATTTTTAATTTTTATTTAAAAAAAAAATAAGAAGAAGAAAAAAGAAAATTGGGTCGGTCTATTGTCGCTCGAAGATATAAAGAACTCTACCTTATCGATAAATCTAAAAAGATACGGATAATAGCATGAAATTCGAAGGAACATTTTCAAACGATTGACAATATTTATTTATTTTATCTTGTATTTTCATTGCCGAAGAGAACATGGATGATCCTGAGTAAAAAAAGAAGAAAAAAAAAACAAGAAGAAAAGAAAAGAAAAAAAAGTAAAGAGAGAAAGGGGAAGTGGCGGGAAGAGAAAGTATACTGACTTTAAATATGACGTATACGTTTTCGACGAGTTTCTTTAACTTTTTATCGAAGTCAATACGTAAAATTCTCATCAATCGTAAAATTGGGAATGTCGATAAATACGAAAAAGAATCGTCGGGAAACGAAAAATATAGAGACATTGTACATATCAAGCCATAAACTTTACCGTAGATCGTATATTACGATAAGAAAATAATGTAAATGATATGCACCTATTTTCTTATGCCAAACGTTTTATCGCCAACTCTGTCCCTTTCTCTCTATTGCGCTCGCGTGCGGTTTTTTGTTCTTCTCTCTCTCTCTCTCTCTCTCTCTCTCTCTCTCTCTCTCTCTCTCTCTCTCTCTCTCTCTCTCTCTCTCTCTCTCTCTCTCTCTTTCTTTCTCTCTATCTATCTCTCGTCGAAAAAATAATCTCTTGACTATGTCGAATCGAATGTTCTTCCGAAAAATATAGTATGTACATATGTATATACGAACATACATATGTACGTACTTCTTTCAAATGTGATACATGTTATTTCTCGATTTTTTAGTTCATTGATATTTCGACAAAAAAAAAAAACCCCCCCGAAAAATTCGAAACCGAAATTTGATTTCTGGCAAAAAAGAAAAAAAAATATATATATATATACAGAAATTTGAATGATCTCCATATATATGTATATATCTGTAGATCATTCAAATTTTACATAGAAAAAGAATTTCTAATTGGAATGTACTCAATTAGAGCGTTTTGAAATTCTTCCAATGTTAAACCTCAAAATGAATTCAATTGAATTCAATGAAGCGATCAAGCAAATATGACGTTACTTTTATATATATGTATATTTTTTTGTTTTTTTTTATTTTTTATTTTTTGAAAAGATATAAACGAAAAATCGAATGTAGCCGACGTTCACCGATCAGACGACGAAGCTCATGTAAATATTAGAATAATTAACAATAACGTCGTACATTCCTGGTGAATTTAACGTCGAGCTAGTTGAAATCGAAATTGAAATTACCGATTGTAACGAATATCTTTCTATTACTTTTATATATATTTAAAAATCATTTAAAAAACTTTTTTAATGATTCTATTCTTTTTTCTTCTTATTCATTACAACGTCATTAAGCAAAGATCAACTTCGCGAACGTCTTCGACAAGTGCTTTTAAGTACAATCCGAATAGCAAAGAAATAAATATTCAAATCTCGATGAAATTTCTTCCACTTTACGGTGCGATATGTTGAACTTAAAAGAAAAAAAAAAAAAAAGAAAAATGCAGTGTTCTTATCCAGAGGTTCAGCTTTTTATGAGATACACTCGCAACACGGGTTTAAACGATGCGAGCCAATGCAAAAATGCGTTTATAGGTTATATATATATATATATATATATATATATATATATATATATATAATGTATATGTAAATAGACAATTATTGTCGACAAAATCGTTAAGTTACTTAGGACGTAAAGAAAATCATGAAAGGAATTTACGATGGTATTTACAATGGCACGATCGCAAGGCAGAATTTGCTTTTGCTAAAAAATTCCATTCCTTCGAAGGATCGGCTCTGATAAAAATTGTATTAAAATTACGATGTAAATGTTACTCCGTTCTTTGTTTTCGATTATTTTCCAAAGTCGATCTTGCCAATGTTATTTTTTCCCTTCGCTCAAATAAATAGAAAAAAAACAAATCAGAAAAAAAATAAAAATCGAAAGAAATCTGTTTTACCAACGGAGAGACGCTATAGAAACAAAGTAATTGAATTTTTCACGTCGAGCTGTAAACTCGACGTGGACTTCGCATATATTTGCTCGGATTAATCGAGCATTCGAAATTGCGATATCCGCAATGAATGATTCTCGATAATTTTGCGATTAGAGTATCCTCTTTTCGGAGGGAAACCCGAGAGGGCTGATGGAGAGATCAACGACGATTGGTCTTGCCCGTTGTAACGATATTGTAAGATAATCTGTGTTTGTGCTGTCTCTAGAGAAAAAGAATTCTATATGAAAACAAAGAAAAAGTATATATATATGTATATATATATATATATATATACGTATATACATAAATGAATATACAAAAATATAAATATATAAATATATATATATATGTATATATAAATAAATATATATATATATATATTCGCCGTCGCTCGAGAACATAATTTGCATACTTACTGCGTAACTATTTCGATAAGCGACGACGACGATTAATAACTAACGAAAACAAAAAAAGAAAAAAGAAAAAAAAATACGCGATATTCCTTATGTTACGATGTAATATTATATTTATTAAATAAAGATAGTAAGCGATGTATTTTAATTAATCGCGTGGTATGCTGCTAACCCAGTGTATAAGTTCCAAATTACTTAGACGAAATTGAAATGAGGATTAGCGAAAGATGGTGGAAAAAAAAAGAAAAATAAAAAAAAAAAAAAACAAGTAGCATTCGCGTTTGCCAGAGAGATGGAAAGAAAAAGTGTAGATACGTACATATGTGGAAAAAAAAAAGAGCTCATTTTATAAGAACACGAGAACTCTTTCTCGATTGAGCCGAGATTCTCATTGGCGTCGCGGTCATTATTAAAATTTGATGGACTCGTAGCACGCAGTACAGGAATATATTAGAAATTCTATGTGATCGTATGGACATTCCGTTCGACGACAACGACGAAGACGAGGACGACGATAATCCACGATGAAAATGAATGAGAATCACGCAAGGACACGAAGATAAAAAGGGGTGAAACCAAGTAATGAAAAGTACTCGAACATAATAAGTAAGTCTAATCATACGTTTTACTTTCCTACTTCTTTCATTTTTCTCCTTTTTTGCTTTCTTTTCTTTTCTTTTCTTTTCTTTTTTTTTCCTCTTTATTTTTTAATAAACCTCGCTCACTAGCTTTGACAAGAGAAAGATGAAATTAGCGAAAAGTGTCGATCGTTTAAGATCAACTCGGTAGATAAATAAGAAAAGTGAATATGGTATAAAGAATTATTTCTCGGTAACACGACATCGAGAAAGGAAAGATTTAAAGAAATTGATTTATTTATTTTTTATCTTCCGATTATACGAAGATAGTATTGACTTACCACCTATTAAATATGAAAAGAATTTTTCGAAGGAAAAAGACTCGTATTTTTTAACAAAATAATAACAACAACATAAAGAAAAGAGAAAAAAAAAGAAAATAAGAAATTTCTATGTTAAAACGTGGAATCTTAACGATGATTTTGGGTCATCATAAAAAAAAAAAAAATTGCTTGAAACAATTCTAATTAGAAAGAACGAGATCGATTAAAAGAAGATGAACAATAATAAAAAATAGAAATTTGTTATTTTTGCATTATAAAGAAAAAAAAAAAAAAAAAAAAAGAAGCGTTGAAATACACCTAATCGCAGTACTAAGAAGGTCTCGGTCTTGTATTCTACCTCGTATTTCGAGGTTTATAAGTATTAATCGATATCATTCCTTGACATAATTCTCATTAATGCTATGGGCATTCCTCTTCGTGCCGATAAACGCTTCCGGCGATATCGACTCCTATTGTATACGTAATTGAATTTGGAATAAGCCGAGTCGATTTTAGCTTCGTCATTGTATACTCGAAGCGAGAAAAGAGGACGGAAGAATGAAGTAAAACTCTACGAACGAGGTTAAACGCTCTATCGACCACCTTCCTCTCTCCCTCTCTCTCGCTCTCTCTCTCTCTCTCTCTCTCTCTCTCTCGTTTTTTTCCCGATTCGAGGCCAATTTACATTTTCTTTCCGACGAAACCTAGCTCAACAAAGTGCATCGAAGCCTAATAACTGGGAAATCGTGCGGTCTTTTTAAAAAGAGCCACCCTCTAAAGTCAACCGAGTTCTCTTTCTTATCGAGAAAATGCGAGACAAAAGAGAATGTCAGTAGGGTGAGTTAGAAGGAGAGAAAGACTTCACCGTCAAGAGGTGAGAAAGAAAAACGTCAGAAATGAAGTAATATAAACGCTATATATTTTTTCTTTTCTTTTCTCTTCTTTTTCTTTTTATTTTTTTTTTTTCTTTTTTTTTATAGTTTTTCTAAGAATTCATTACTCAATAAAGTCTTACTTTAAGTTTTCTTCTTTAAGTTCGTCAAGCGATCGTTCAAAAAATTTTTTTGTTATAGCTATCGACTCATGATTAAAACGTTCGTGACAAATAAATAATCCTATATTCATTAAAGTAAATCGTTGAATAAAACAAAGTGAATTCGATAATTGATACTGGAGAGATACAGAGTTATGTGATTTATACATATATACACACACATACGCATATATGCATATATATATATATATATATGTGTGTATATATATATAGAATATATATAGTGTCTCGAAATTGATAGTACAAGTAGGAAGGAAATAATTCTACATAAAAAAAAATAAGTTAGAAATGTAGAATTGAATTTAGAATATTGAATGTTGAATGAAGCAAAATGTAGAAAAGTTTTTTTTATAAGAGGCTTCGTTTTCGAAACAATCGAATTTGGAAGTAAGATATAGTTCACCGAACGACGTATAACGTTGCGTCGTAATAAATCAATGAAAACTGACTGCTCACATAATATAACATATTAGACAAAATCGTAGAGCATTGTTTACAAACACGAATTGTTTACAAGCATGTTAGACAATTATATGTATTTAAGTCGCTCTACCAACCATATCGTATTGTTAGCCGTAATTGTAAAATATAAAATGTTATTTTATATTTTCAACCTAATTTATCAGGTTGGAATCATCTTCATCCTACTGGTATTATCAATTTCGAGAAGACACCCTGTATAGATCTGTCCAACGAATTTCTCGTCGGCAAGTGAATCACATTTGTTAATTAATGAACTGCGAGGACAATCCTGGGTTTGGTCAATATTTACGAAACGAAGGAAGATAGAAATTACTCACGATTGTAATGTCGAATGAACGAACGAACGATGTGAAACTCGCTGGGTGTTTGAAACTTCGTTCTCGCAATAAAAAGGAAATCGAATCCAGTGTAATTAAAAGTTAGATAACGAAGACATTCCTCGAGTAAGCGAAGTTTATTCGTAATTTGACGAGTGTCATCGTTCTCTTCGTCGTCATCTTTGTCGTTGTCGTTATTCTCGTCTTTGTCGTCGTCATCGTCCACTTCGAACGATCTTGTTCGTTCATTTCTCGTACATAGCAAACGATAAAAACATTTAAATGCAAATATTGGATCGAAATAAAAACAGACAATGGTTAAAATAAATTAACGGAGAGGAAGAGAGATAGAGAAAAACAAAATCACAATAAAACGTAAAGCCTTTTATCCTTCGAGACTTTAACAGCATAATCCTACTTTTGTCCTGCTCGTAGGATTTAAAAAAAAAAAAAAAAAAAAGAGAAAAGAAAAAAAAGAAAAAAGAAAGATGGCGATACGATTTACGAAGCCAATTAGGCGATCCTTTGGGATGAAACTGCATATAATAAAACTGCAGCAACTTTTTATTACTTTTCAGCCGGATTAAGACAAAAAATGGCCTTCGAGAAAGGGCCGTATAACGAATTGAAAGTTGTTACGAAGTTTCAAACGAAGTTTCATTCGAATTCTCTTTGAAGTACATCGATCGTTATTACTCTTCTCTCCTTTTTATTCTAGTCGGACAAAGATACTGCATAAGGAATTATATTTATTCTGAGAAATTTATTCCTCGGCTATTTTAAATGAGGAGAACCTTTCTGATTATCGTTATGATTACATCAAGAAGTAACTGTTACGTTTATTGTCTCTTTTACATATTGAATTAAGAATCTTCGAAAAAGTGTCAAGGAAATGACTTTACCGATAATCGATATCAGTATCTTCTTACTTTAAAGAGATTAAATAGAATTATAACGATTTCTATTTATCGGGAATTATCGAAGAAAAAGAAAAAAAGGAAAAAAAAACCAAGAAGGAGAAAGAAAAAAAAGATAATCTTATTTCGTCGTAGATATTGAATGAAAGTTTCCTTTTATATTCATTTTACGACATACGCTTGGATTTTATCGATCACGATAGAACAAGGATATTCATCGAGTTTCATTCATTTATTTTTCTAGTTGATAGGTAAGTATTCATTTATTTATGAAAATTCAAGATATTCCGTACAATTAATCAATATTCACTGAAACCTAACCTCTTTATCATATCACCTTTGATACCAACAACAAAGTGTTTCACTATTAGTCTTTAGATTTATATACATCATTCGAAGGATTTCTCCTAAGTAAAACATTGAAGATCTTACCAAAACTACTAAATAGTTATTATTATTTCTATTAAACTCATGTAATTACATATTTTATAACTTGTAACTACAAACACATAACCTTTCAATAACATATGTACGTTACGTTAATTAAATTCGACATTTGAAATCACATATATATCATATACACACACACACATACGCTCACACACGCACATACGCGCGCGCACGAAAAGAGTGTCAGTATATTACTTGTCTCCAGAAAAAACTTTACGAATTTCGTAGATATTTTATCAGGAGAGTTTTTTCCCCAGTTTATTCAATCAAGTTTTGCCGAAGATCAAAGAGTCAGCGTTTTTAGAAAAGAAGATCTCGGTGAAGATGCAAGAGGCAAAACTTGGAACTCATAGTTTACGGAAAAGTTCGCGTATAGATATTTCAACGAACTCTATGATATCTTTCACGATGGGGGATGGTAGAGAATAGTCAAGGTGGAGTTGGACGGAGGAATAAGGATGAATGGTCGACGAGAAAGAGATGGGGTATAAAAGAAAAAGTCGAAGAAGCTAGCGAAGAAGGCCAGTCTGTTTACCAATAATAAAGTTGCTACGGTGCAAAGTAAGACGAAAGGCAGCGCCTTTTCCGCAGATTCAATGAAAACTCTACCGAGCTTGTTGTAGCGAAACTTCGACAATGCCGCTATCGAAAAGAATACTTACATATATCGCTTTAGGATTACCATCGAAAAAAGTTGTTATCGTCGAGACACGAGGAAGAAAAACAAAAACCAATATAAACAAGAATATGATTTAAAGTGCTGCCCTCTGGATAGGTAATTACTTGTCATTTCTATTCTATATTTCACTTTCGCTTTCTCTTATCGAAGCAAAGAGGAGTTTTGTTTTTTCCCGATATCGGACTGGATCACTTTTATAGAATTGCCAAATAGGATATCACCATTTATAGTGAAGAAATTCCTTGGTAGGATGGGCTCGCGTCGTCGGTAAGATAAATCGGTATTCTCTAGTCGTAGAATAAATGAGCTACCTTCTGTTCCACTCTTCTCTTTTTCCTCTTCTTCACCCCTTTTTTTTCTCTACCTTCCAAAGCGAATGCACATATATCATACACATACGTATATCATATATGTATATATATACATGCATACGTACACGCATATACATACGTACTATCCGTATTTTATCGATGCTTCCGTTTCATCGTGTCCGTGAAAAAGGTTGAAAACTTGAAAAGTCCACTCCATCAAATCGAGCAGGATGAGAAGAGCGTATCAAAGTTTCGAGGCAATATCGTTCGTTCAATACCTTCCCATCGATCTTTTCTCTGTTTGTCGATTTTTCGAGAACCAAATCCTACCATCATCATCACCACCACCACCGGTTATTAATAATTTTGATCTTAAGCAAGCAAAGTAAGACGTATCCGCGCGTCGTTCGGTAATTTCCGATGATTATATTTTCCTCTTAGCAAGTAACTTTCTCTTTTCAAAGTTCCTAACGTTTTCTTTCTTGTTGCTATTACTAAGTTCCTCGGAAGCATAACAGGATGGCAAAAAGGAAGCATTCATCGTTGAACGAAAGATTAATCGCGATGAATATCGTCTTCTTCTTCTTCTTCTTCTGTTTCTCTTCTATCTTCTATTCTCTTTTGTTCTGTACATTTTTAGTAAGTAGTTCGAACGGGAACAAATGAAGCGGATAGAAGGAATGCAGTAACGAAAACTGGCGACAAAATCATAATAAATCATCGAATAATCACGACGTACGAAGAAGAGCTTTAAACCTCACGAAAATAATTTGCGAAGACGTCCAACGTTTTAAAATTGATCGACCCTCTTTTCTATGTCGATGCCACGACTCCCGCAACTTATCACGTGCCCTTTCAAACCTCCCGACACACAATTTCGTTCCGTTCCTCCTCGCCACTAACTTTGAAAAGACGATCCATCATTGTCGCATCATCGTCGCCATTGGGTTTAAGAGCGATTAAAGAAACCTGCGATAGTGGTAATATAAGATGGTGGTACGTGAAAGAGAGAAAGAGATAAAGAGAAAAAAAACGGTTAGAAAAAGAAGAAGGTTAGACGGTTAGATAGTTTATACGAATAGTCTTTCCTGAAAAAGGATTCTAAAAAGGATCGTGAAAAAAGGATATAACGTGAGCTCTCCCGATAATATTCTCCCGAATATTCTCTTGGGAAAAGTGGATTTCTTCGCTTTTTCTCTCTATACGGCGAATATGCGAACTTTTTTTCTACGTAAACGTGTAATCGTCTCGACAATCGGCGAACTAACGAAAGAAGTTCTTAATGACTTTTTGAAATTGAAAGATCGTATAATCATAACAAAAAAGAAAATCAATCAATCATTTGCTTATCAAATAGTTTAAAATTACCTTTATCCTAGCTGTATCTATAAATTTTTTGCTTTTACTTCTAATCGAGGAAAAAGAACAGGACAAGTAGAATCCTACATTACCGACCGGTCAGTTTTATTTCATTGTGAATTAACATTCGGTAAAATCATTCGTCGACGGTACACGTTGTATATTTCATCGAAAAATATACATATATATATACATAATCAAAGAAAAGTAAATATATAATTAATATATGACTAATAGAGAAAATGACGACATCATTCAATTAATATTTGAATTTTGTCTTTACGCAGTGTCCAATTTTCTAATCAACCAATACGTTCATAGAATTATCTCGTCATGGCTTATATAATCTCCTTGAAAACGATTGGACAGGAATTAATATATATATATATATATATTTAACGATTTTCACAGCTTTCATCTTCGTAATGTAACATCATATCCTGTTAGCTTCATTGATATCGTTTCGTTTTACAATACACTTGCTTAATATATATATATATATGATTTATAGCATTTAATTAGGAAAGATACGTATATTTTATTTTTCTTTTATCGAGAAGACCATGAATTCCTATCATATTTCTTGTTAGACTAATCCTGTAAACTCATTAATCTGTTTAAGTATCGTAGAAACCAAATAATCGTTTTATTCTTCTTCTTCTTATATCGATAAAAGAGACGAGTAAAAAAATGACGATACTACGCGCGATTAACTCTATTTGAAGAAACTAACCGGAGATCCTCTTAAATCGTGAAATACGTTGTAACTCGCGAACAAGAGTAGCCATTATTATACGATAAATCACAAAATGACTGGAGAACTTTAAGTTCTCTACGATCGAGTTCCTCGATGTTCTATTACACGACGAACGGTCAACACATCATTGTCAGTACTTTGTATTATCAGATAAATTTTATCCATTTACGAATATATATTTATATTTCTTCTTTAATGGATAAATAGTTAAATTGATATGTTAAAAAGTATATTCTTTTTTCTATTTTTTTCTTTTTTTGTAATATTCATTGCTCTCGTTTAAATTAACGTATAATAAACACGATGATTACTTTTTATTAAAAAAAAAAAATTTATATTATACTAATCGAAGTAAGTAACGACAGACTTAGCTCTCGGAATCAGTAAAGAAATACTTTTTCATTGACGCCGTCGTTCGCGTACTCGGTTGACCCTTGATCGGCATTGACCATATTACACCAGCCTAATTTCCATTTATTACGCAATTGATGCAATTAGATACATCAATCGTCGGGATAATGGAACGTTCAAGAGCCAACTAGACGCGCGACAAAGAAAAGAGCAAGAGACAGTATTCTGTCCAATTCTGTTCGAGACGAATGATTACCTTCTAAAGATGGAGACAAAAACCATTTTTTTCTTTCCAAATTTATATTTTCGTTTCTCTTTTATCATCATACATTCACACCTACATACACATATTTTTTCACTTTTGTTTTTCAACGATAAAACATTGCTTAACGATTAAGGTTTTTTTCGTTAAGAACGGTACGCCATGATGTTTCGACAAGTTTCACGTCATATTTAATAACTTAATTATCTCGATATATATATTTATTAATATATCTGCGTTAAAAAATGATAGCTATTGTAATGCTAATGAAAGAAATAGTGCGTCACATAATTTTTTTTCTACTATTGTAATTACATATGTATATATTTACATATGCATGTATGAAAATGGTATTTGACCGCCATGATGATCTTTAGATAACCTTTTCATCAGTATAATCTCATAAATGTGATATTACCTTCTTAACCAGCCTATTCGTGGAAGTAGTGATAAATTAGAACCGCGAATAAAAATTTTTTGACGATATGAATATATAAAAGTTAGAAAAATTTTTTTCCACCGTTTATAACGACTCATTCGTTCATTTATTTATCATACGTAATATAATAAATGACTTTCGACCGATAAGATATATCGAATAACGAAGGTTGAACGATAAATCTTCACTGAAAATTAAAATAATCGTTAATACGGGAATATATTTGACAACGATGACGTACATATTTACAAATGTAAATTAAATTGAAATATAAATATACGTTCCTTCACACATTGCCTTTATTCGTACTTTCTTCCTTTTTCCTTTTTGTTTGATCGAAGAATATTTACTAACGACAAACTTCTATGACTCGATTTGTTCTTCCTATTTTTTCATGGATCTTATCGTCGATCGTAGTTCAATCTAACAATTTTTTTTTTTTCTGCTCAGGCCATGATTTATTATAAATAACTTGAACGGCAAAACAAATGGAAAGCTGAAAATAATATTACATCATAAAGAATATTTCTACTATGTTTAATCGATAGTGCAACAAATGCGATTATTTTTCGACAAAAACAAATTCAAACTAGTAATTTGTGAAACGTCAGAGCGAAAGATAATAGCTAATACATGGACAATTGCGAGGATCGTTAATTTTTTGTGTTTCTTTTTTCTTTACATCTATTTTTCGCCATACGTAAAAACACGAGGAAGAATAGCGACGACATTAGAGGGAATAGATAACTGTCACGGGCATTTATGATTGGCGGCCAAACGGAGGCTCGTCCTAAACGTTTAAAAATAAATTAATCTACGTCTCTCTCGCTCTCTCTCTCTCTCTCTCTCTCTTTCTCTGTCTCTCCCTGTCTCTCCCTGTCTCTCCCTCCTTCTCTCAATGTACACTGCGTCAAGCAGGTTAAATTCAATCGGGCAGTGCACTCGAAGAATTTTCATTTGTAGTTCGTACGTAGTCGTCGTCGTCGTTAAGTTATAAAAGCTTGCTTACGAAGCATCGTTGCTTTGATCGGCAACACAACGTACATAGAACAAATGTATACGTAGAAAAATAATATTACACTCCGCATGTTAAAGGAAATCGGAAGCGCGTGCGCGAATATTCTCAAATCGATCGTAATATGCATTTATTATTATTTATTTAAAAGCAAAGCGCGCGTAAAGAGCGAAGGATAGTTTGAAAAGAGAGAAAGAATAAGAAATAACATTATAATTGTAAACACGTGCGTACATAGAACATATATTCGTTCATGCGCGCCTTCCGTTCTCAAAATCGATATTGTCGCTGAGTGTGTTCCGTACTAAGGCCCACGTACGAAACTTATAAGAGTCAACGATATTCAAACATAACCTCAAAAATCGACGGATCTTTTTACTCCGCATTTTCCTTGTGCAGCGTAAAAAGAAAAAGGAAAGAGGAAGAGAGGGAGAGAGAGAGAGAGAGAGAGAGAAAGAGAAAAACAGAGAAAGTGAGAGAGAGAGAGAGAGAGAGAGAATAAACGGGAGAGAGAGAGAAGAGAGAGAGAGAGAGAGAGAGAGAGAGACACATACCATCCGGATCATTGAAGAGATTTTGATTTAAGGATCGATGTTGGAATATCAAAGTGATCATCGTCGAACGAATCGAGGGTAAGGGATATACCAGCGAGTCTGAGGAGAGCAACGAAGGCTGATTTTTTTGCGAATCTTTCGAATGACGTCGATAAGAGAGAAGGTTATTGCCATGCATATAAATTAATTTTTATTCAAAACATTTTTTTCAAATTATTCAAGGGAAGAAGAGGAGAGAGAGAGAGAGAGAGAGAGAAAGAGTGAGGGAGAGAGAGGGAAAAAGAGAGAGAGTGAGAGAGAGAGAGAGAGAGAGGAAAGGGTATAAGAGACATAGGATAGAAAAAGTAAAAAGATACCAAGAAGGATTACGTACGAGCAACGTGTCCCATGGATAGCACATTGATGTATCACTTGTTACAAGATCGCTTGTTTTTCATTTCTCTTACTTTGTTTATCTGCTCTCCCCCACGCGCCGCCCCTCCTCTCTCTCTCTCTCTCTCTCTTTCTCTTTTTTTGCGCGTGTTGCATCATTTGCTGTATGATGATGCGTTGAGTCCAGATACTGATTCGACGATTGAAAATGAGCAAGACGTATATTTTTAAGAGTATAATATGCTATACCGAATTGGCTATACCGAAAATACGCGCTCGACGATATTTCAATTGCGTAATGTTTTTGATAACCGAAGAAAAACACGTGGTACACTTGTTATTTTATTCTTATTTTCCTTTTTATCAAATCTTTTTTCTCCCTTTTTTCGGTTGTTAGATGTCATGTTAACAATGATGCTAACAGTTATCTGAACGTGCATATGTATGGAATATCGTGAGATTTAGTTAGATCATATCTCCTTTTAATCGCTCATAATATATGTGACTTTTTTTTTTTTAAATTGTTAACAGGTCACAAAAAGTCGATACTTTAATATAAGACAAGAGAATGTTGATGGGACAGACTTGAGGTGAAATGTCCCGTAGTTTGCCAGATAGAGTGGCAGGGCTTTATTATGCCCATGGCCTATTCTGTTCTTCGCATCCCATCCCAGTTATCTCTTTGGCAATATCAATTATATTACTATGCTGGTCTGTTGTATCTTATTTAATGATATATTTTAGTATTCTTCCATTATAGGTACACGATTTAAAATAGAATCGTTTTGTCAATTACAGTTATCCTTTAGTAAATCTGCCAATGCCAGGAAATGCACCAAGAATGATACTTAATCGTACGGTTGAATCAACAAATGTTACAGACAAGTCAGCTTTGTACGTTCAACAGGTTGTACTAAGAATTGGAGTGGTACCATGGGCCGAAGATTTGTCATTAATGGATGCATTTAGGGGACCTTTATATGAGATATTTAATCTGTTGGAAATTATACAAAATTATCAGCACCCAGAAACGTTAGTTTAATGTATTCATTTGGATGGAGAATTTTTCAAAGTCCTCATTTTAGAATTATATTTACAGGTTGAAGACCCTTGGCCAGGTTTGCTTGCATATAGAGGCAGCCAAAAAGAGAAATGGAAAGAAACCGGAGGTTTTACCGGAGTATAATTGTCTAGTACTCTCTCCTGCAAATTTGTGGCAGCAAAGTATTGAATTATTTTCACAAGATACTAATCTTATTGGAACAGTATTTTCATATAAGGTAGCTTTATAAATTTCTATTGGATTAAAATTATTCGTCGATCACCTATATTATACATATATTTTCTTTCATTGCAGAACTTACAAAAAGGTAAAGTTAGTTTAGCAGAAGTAATGTTTGGGATGAATTTAAAAGAAACTGGAATTAAGCGATATCCTGTACGTGTTAGGCAAAGAATTTTACAATATTCAGTCACCATTTATTTAAAGGAATACGATGTCGAGTAAGTAGATAGAAACAATATAATCCTTTAATGTAATATGATAAAAAAACTGATAACATATTTTTTCATCTTTTCATTAATGTCTGCTTCCAGATTTATAAGAGGATTAAATCATCGATTGAAAAGTTACTATCGTCTTCATCAATCTGAAGATAATATTACAGATATTGTGGCGGATGATGCGCTACATATTTTTTATCCTGGAGAATTTAATTACAGTGACTTCTTTCCCTTGATGATGACTTTCTTAGTATTGCTTTTTTACATTTATTTTTCTGTCCGCAAAATAGAACTTATTAAATCAAAAATTGGAATGGCATTTAGTGCGTGCTTTACGGTAATAGCGTCTCTTTCTATGACCGTTGGTGTGTGTTTCTTTTTTGGTTTAACATTGAGTTTAAGTGGAAAGGAAGTGTTCCCATATTTGGTGATAATTGTTGGTTTAGAAAATGTATTGGTGTTAACAAAAAGTGTAGTGAGTACTCCAGCTCATTTGGATGTGAAAATTCGAGTCGCTCAAGGCTTGTCAAAAGAAGGTTGGTCTATCACAAAAAATTTGCTTACCGAAGTTACTATTTTAACTATTGGATTGTTCACATTTGTTCCCGCCATTCAAGAATTTTGTATTTTCGCTATCGTTGGATTATTGAATGACTTCTTCCTTCAAATGGTGTTTTTCTCAACAATTCTTGCAATTGATATTAGACGTACCGAACTTTCTGGTGAAAGTTCCAAATTTCATTTACCACACATTCCAACGTCACGAAAACAACAGTTTACTACGACTATAACGACAAATAGAAAGCCTAATATATTTCGTTCCAAGTCTCATCCAAGGTTGAATGGTTTGACCAACGGACCGACCAACGTGATAGCTCCAAATACACAGAATACTTATACATTGGCGAAATTACCCAAACGATTACGATTGGTTCATTTTTGGGCACGTACACGTATATTTCAACGTGCATTTATGGTATGGATGGTAGTCTGGATCAGTATGATTATATACAACTCTGGAATAATTGAACATGTTATTCACTTAAGTGATACATTAAAAACAGAAACAGATATTGATGGATACACTATAGACAGACCGCAAACATTAAATAATTATATTGGATTAGATAAAATAAAATCTTTACAGACATCACCTAGTACCGTTACCCCGGATCGTTTGAACGATAACGTAAGTCAAATAGCTTTTTAAAACAATTTCTTTCCTCTTACAGACACAGATTATTATTGGATATTTTTTATTATTTTAGAATGAACTGATCAATAATGTAACAGACGAATTGAACAAATTGAGACCTGTAGATTTTCCACCTTGGAATCGTTTATCTCTTTATCACTGGTCTTCAATTGTTTCAATGTATAATATTTCTGTAGCTGGTGAACAAGTAACAATATTACCAACAATTAAATTATCTCATGCGGTTAGTCCACAATTGGTTAGACAAATTAGCAATCCGAATGATGTGCAACACTTCCAATGGCAAAGTTTTGCTACAGCTGCTCTCGATCCCTTGGATTTTTCAGGTTTGCAAATATTTCCTTGTTAAATAATATAACATTTGTAGTCTAAAAATAATAATGACATATTTATTACGCAAAGATGATTATTTACAATCTGATATCACAAGTATTATTATAGTATATGTGACGTGTCATTTTTAAGCTGGACGTTGAATTCTTTTTATTCCAATGCACAGCAGAATATTCTAATTTATCATTCGGTTATTTGATACTTAAGTGTACATCATTTAATATAGAAATACGATATAGAAAATTTTATTTATGATCTATTTACTTTTATAGACATGGAAATACCAACAAGATCCGAAGGGCGCGGATTTAACACAAATGCACCCTTTGTACCATCGAGTCCTATGGAAATATTTTTAGCAGCTTTACTTTGTCTAGTTAGTGTTATTGTTGTGGCTTATACAATGGTGGTTTTATATCGTTGCATTTGCTCTAGAAATTATGCTGAGTGGAGAGCTAGTTGGCACCAACAGGAGAAGACACATGATTCAGTGACACAATTGGTCTTAGAAGCGATGCCTTTAGTTCTAGAAGGTCACACTCAAGAAGTCGAATGTATTGCCACAGATGGCAATACCATTGCAAGTACTTGTTTGGCTGGACACATAAGAGTATGGGATTCAATTTCTGGCGAACAGATTGCTCATATTAACAGAAAGCAATTCTTTGGTACACCTCAAAAAAATGCAAATCAAGCAACACAAGATACAGAAGAACTTATGTCTGATTATGAAAGTGGTTCACCACCATCAAGAGGTGAGATAGAGAATATCAACTCACAAAGTTTATACTCTGCGTCGTATTCATCAATGTATCATAGACAATCATCGCCAGGACCTTGTTACATTCAACGAATAAATTATGGAAATATTAACAAAAGACATTCAATGGGCAATAATTTGGATTATGATTATCAAATAAATGAATTCAACAATATGGAAAAGCATAAATCTTTGCGTAGAAATTTGGATAATGCTTATAATCTACCTGATTTAAAACAAACAATTAATACAAAATTTTCTTCCATGAAGCATTCGTTGGTACAGAAAAATTATGATCAAGGTTATAATTTTGGTGATAAATATAAAAATCTCTTAGACGAACATAATAGGACCATAGACGAAATGCAAAAATCTGAAAATCAGGATGAGTTAAATCTATGTAGAAAATCAAATATTTCAGTGAATGGTACAGTTTTGTTAAACGGAGAAAAACCATTACAATTGACTCAAGGCATTCCACCAATTTGGTGCATGGACTATCAAGAAAATTTAATTGTAGTTGGATGTTCCAATGGTAGCTTAGAATTTTGGGAAGGTACAACTGGAAGATTTAAAGTAAGTTTTGAAAAATTGAACATTTCTTTTTCTTTTTTTCTTTTTTCTTTTTTTTTTTTTTATGCATAACGAATGTACACATAATCATTGAAAATTTTATATGAAATTATTATTATAGTGTTTGTTTGATGATGGATCCGGCTTTGGGATTTCTGCTGTTAAACTTATAGGCAGCAGAGTAGTAGCTGCTAAATTAAATGGTTCCATAGATTTCTTACAACTTGAAAGTTATAGTAAAGGCCAACAAATCGACTGGGGATTTACATCTTACAGAAGAAGTAAGTAATTTTACATCTTATAGAAGAAGTGAATATTCGTTATTGTAAATTTTTTATTTCTTTTTCACTCATAATATATATATATATATACACATATATCACAGCGCACGTTCGTACCGGTAGCGCTGGATCGCCAGTGGATATTAATATCATGCAATCTGAAGAAGATCTTCGTTGTATGAAAATTGGTTCACACAGAGCACATCAACAAGTTATAACGGTTTTAGATTCTGAAGGAGGTCGTGTTTTAACAGGTAGTCAAGATCACACCCTAAAAGTTTACAGGTATGATGTCTGATACAGAATATCAAAGTATTTATGTACAATATGCTTTTATGGGATTCTTATATTATATTTTCAGGTTAGAAGACCAATTACCATTGTACACCCTTCATGGGCATTGTGGACCAATATCTTGTCTATTTGTGGACAGAATTAGTCCTATGACATCCGCTAGTGGATCTCAAGATGGTTTACTATGTGTCTGGGATCTTTTGACAGGTAAGCTAATATAATAGAATGTCATAAGGAAGTATCAATAAAATATTTTTTTTCAGGTACATGTATGTATAGTATACAAGCACACGATGGTGCTGTAGCTGCTATAACATGTTCAGTATCCTATGTAATAAGTATTGGAACTGATGAGAAGTTGTGCGTTTGGGAACGGTTTCAAGGTCACTTATTGCATGCTCTTCCTGCACACAGAGCAGCTTATAGTTTACAAATAGTTATGTTAACGCATCATCTACTAATCGCCAGTAGCCAGGTATGTAATAAGTTTCATTAGAATGAAATCTATAATAGTGCAAGATATGATAATAAATATTTCAGGGATCATTAGTGGTATGGGACGTGAGAACTGGCGAACCTGTTCGTGAAGTAAGATTGGGTCATAAAGACAGTTGTATATTCGTAAAGCAAATGATAGCATTAAAGGATAGTGTAGTTTGTGATTTTGGTCGACAATTAAGAATCGTCAGATTTCCATTGGTTTCTGATAAATTAGACTAAATTTTGGGTATGCACATGTACATAGCTTTATTTTACATTTACTTTCGATTATAAATATTATACGATATTTGAGTAAAAAATTGCTTCGCATAAGCTTACTATAATCTACAGTAATTTTACAGGCATAAAGATTTTTTATATTGGATGTATTTTGTACTCGATTAAACTGAGGGTACATTTATTATTTTTTAAATCTTTCGATTAAATTGCCCATGGTAGGTTATTTTGTTTGAATTATTTTACGATATGACAATAATAATTTATTATTATTTTTTAAATTATCATAACTATTAGACAGATTCATGTATGAAAATAGTGAAAGCTATTATCGATTTGTATAAAAAAAATTAAAGGTTGTTGGAATTCCACGAATTCTTTGGATATTTAACTACTTCTTATATTCTTCCATTTATTTATTTTTAAAGAAATGTTCTAAGTTTTATTTTTAGAAAACTATTTAAAAAAATGCTTTATTTCGTGGAGTAATACGTTAATGTTATTTTAAATCAGTCTATGCATTATTTATATTAACGTATGTATATGTACATATATATATATACATATATATATATATATGTGTGTATGTTTGTGTGTGTGTATATGTATACACATGTACATAAAAATCATTATTTTTATGAAATCGTGATATTTTAAATAATCGTAATTATTAATGCTTGTGATATTAAACATTGCATCTGTCGAAAGTTATTGGCCCTCAATTGAGTCAATCTTATGTTTAAAACGTAAATTTAGAATTTTTGCATGAAATATTTTAATAACATGATATGGAAGAATAAGGAAGTAAACTAATATTATCGTTGCTTGTTAGATATTAACAAGTTTGCAAAAAGCTTGCGCAAACAATTAAAAAAGTTTGTTACTTTGTTAAAAATTGATAAAAACGTAATGTAATTTGTGTTTTTGCGTGCGCGCGCGCGCATATATATGTATATATATATATATATATATATACACACACTTATATATATATATATATGCACACTTATAATTTATATATCATCCAGATAAATATATATATAAAAAAAAAAGAATCGGTTAAATGTATAGACAGTCCTGATTCAGATCTTTCATCGCAAAATTTTTTCTTATGTAAATCTATTAAATAATATCCTATAACCCGATTAACGAAATTATTATTATTTTTTATTCCAAAAGAAATCTGATAATTACATAATTATTCAGATTCGAAGAACTATTCACTTTTTCTCATCTTTTAGCACGAGGACTATCTATACATTACATTTTTTACAACGTAAGTTATTGGAAAGTTAATCATGACATTAAGATTTTTTTTTCATTTTTCTTGATGAAATCGAATTTCATTATGCACAACGTTTCATCTTTACTTATACAAGTGCCTTCGCATCTGTCATTTTAATTTTCACTCGTATGTATTTACTATGATAGAATTATATACACATATATATATATAGAGAGAGAGAGAGAGAGAGAGAAAGAGAGAGAGAGGGAGTAACGAAAAAAAATTGATCTCAATCTTTTATTACGTAATACGTAGATGTTGCTCTATCGAAGAGAAAAAAAGAAAAGAAAAGACAAAATTTTAATTATTACATGTTGAAACGTAGAATACATATACAAAAGTGTACACACACACACTTATGATACGTACTACGTAGTTAAAGTAAAGTTCAATCGAAGAGAAATTTTTCGAAATCGATTATAAATCATTCAAGATATGGTGTTCTATTCAAATCATTCGAACGGGTTCCAACAAACTAAATATTACGATCATATTTACTAAAAGAAAGGATTTAGATCCTAATTATAGACTATAACGATCTATATTTTTCTAATCGTCGAAATAGATTACGTGAAAATTTATATTTTATAACGAAATAACGTAAACTATGAATTTCATTGTTATCGTTTAATTCTTCAATAACAATAAAATGACAATGCGTCGGTTTATTAATATTTAAATTAATTAAAGAAAAAGTAAGAAAAAAGATTGATTGTACGAAAGGATCGCATATAGAGTGCATTAAGTTTCATCTTTGCAATGTTATATTTTACATATTATACTTTAACGAATGTTGCTGAAGTATCGTGAAATGAAAGATGAAAAAAAGCGAATGAACGATACTTTACTTTAAGAGAGAAAGTGTGTGTGAGAGAGAGAGAGAGAGAGAGAGAGAGAGAGAGAGAGAGAGAGAGAGAGAGAGAGGAAAGTACGTGCGTCTTTTACGGATGATATAAAAAGAAGGAACATTATCAATAGGTCAACTATGAAACAATGATAATCGCCTCTAGACTGAATATATGTACTATATATTGTGACAGTTTATACATACTTAGGAAAAATCTTTTATTTTCTGATATCCTATTTGAGAAAGCAGATAGTGGGTCCCGCTAAACGAAATCATCGTTTGCATACCTAGAGTTATATATTTTTCTTAACCAAAGTTGTACGTACGTTGTTTAAAATAAACGATGCGTCTCTACATGTGATAGGAAATAACGAACGTGAGGAAAAGGAAAAGTAAAAGAAAAAGAAGAAAAAAAAAAAATATATATATATATATATGAAACAAATGAAATAAAAGAAAAATAATAATAAAAAAAGGAAGAAAAAGCAAAAGAAAATGCTTCCGACGATACCGTTGGCTGGCTAACGATCAACGCGTGATTTTTGTATTTATTATTAAATTAATTTAACGCATAATCTAACGCATAATTAACTATCGTTCTTAATAAAAATAAAATTAAAAAAAAAAAAAAAAGAAGAAGAAATGAAATAAAATTTTCATTTTGTAATAGACGCAAACCCTAGCACGTACTTATCCCTTCCGAGTGCGCAAAATCTTAAAAAACTGTCGGCCATTAAACACACACTTCGAAATACAAAAATATGCAATATATAATCCTATATATCATCATAAGCGTTTTACATTCAACGACAGGTCCATCGTCTGCTTCTGGCACATTTAATCCGGAAATTTGTAAGTAGAATGAGATTAGATGAACTATTATAATAAGCTAAGCCGTTTTCTTTTCTAATTCATTTGATCTATATACAAAGATTCCTTTTTCAGAAAATTATCGCGCTTACAATTACTTCATTATATATTATCTTTATTGGTAAATAAGAACGAAAGAAACGTAGAAATGTTGTCAATGTGGCCTTGCCGATCAGGTTCAATGTCGTTAATTGTTAGTTGTCGATTAGAACGTATCAATAGTGCTTTCCTTTCACATGATTTTAGAACATTTCTTTTCTTTTTTTATTTTTTTTTTTTTTTTTTATTAAGCACTCTCATTAAGAATTAATGCAAGAAGAAAAGGAGCAAGGTTATTGACCAAGAAAATATGCACATTGTAAGTCCGTACTCAGACATTGTGTGTTTCTCTTAATGCCGAATTAATTCTTTGATACTTTTTTAAGAAGTGACGTCTATCGCGGGATTTTAATTTGTATTTAACAGTTCAGTATCATATTTCTTATTTTTGTTTGTATTAATAATGAATAAAAAAAATTGTAAATATTTTCAAATATGGTTTTCATGATTGATTGATTGATTGTTCAAACAATTCGTTTGAATAGAACTTTCTTATCTTGATATATTAGTCTAAGTATATGTATATTTTATTTTCCTTTTTAATACAAAAAGTATTAAAGTAAAATAAGTTTATCGCAGGACATCTTATCGAATGAAACACAAGAAATAAAAACAAAAATAATAAATATTTATTGTTTAGTTTATGATATACGTCAAAAGCTTATATATATACGTAAAGTACTTCCAGGTTTTTCTTTTGTTTTCTTTTATTTTTTTAGAGATAAGTTTTAACTGTGTAACGACACGATGAAAAAAGATATATATATATATATATATATATATATATATATATATATATATGTATATATATAAACAAGGACGAATGATAATATTGAATAATATGAATTATACAAAAATAATTCATCTTTTTTCTATATATTTATATTGAAATAATCAAATTTAAATTTGAATATGAAGGATAAATTAGAAAGGCTTTGTTTAGACTGTTAACTTTACAAAATATTTAACTTCACAAATTATATATATATAACTATAACCCTTTTTTAGTATATAAATAATAATAATAATTGTTATATATATAATTAATAGTAACATATATATACATATTGTCATTATTATCGATCTAATGTTGTATATCAGTAGCAAGCTATCTTAGTAATTTCTTTCATCTATTCCTCATTATTATTATTATTATTATCATTATTATTGTTATTATTTATTATTTTGAATTCTGTAATACCGAAAAATTTTATCAAACGAAATTATTTTTATCCTCATGGTTTTTTTGTATTTCAGGATTGTTGATTGTATTAATCTCCCTGATAAAAAATTAGTTAGATCGGTAACAATGAAATTAAACGGCTAGGAAATAGATGTATTATTCATCATTGTTGGAAGGACGTATGGAAGTAAAAGGACATATTTGCGCGCACACAGAGAACAATTTTCTTTCGATGTAGAAGAAGAGGGAGTAGAAATCGAAAGTACATCTTACCGGTAGCACACATCAGAACGTATTCAGTCGTCTCCAGAGCAGGCTCGGTAAAGTTCGTTGTTTCTTCCTTCTCTTTTTCCTTCTTTTTTTTTCTCTCTCTTTCTCTCTCGCTCTCTCTCTCTCTCTCTCTCTTTCTTTTTTCTATTGCTTTTGCTTTCTGTTTTTCATTTATTGTCTCTATCATTCTCTATCTATCGAGAATAATTTAAGAAAAAAAATTGATCACTTTTCACAATCGGTTTTGATAACTGCTCGATAAACAAGATGAAGGAAGAAGGAAGAAGAAGAAAAAGAGAAAAAGGACAGAACGTTTTCTCGAAGTTATAAACAGAAAAATATACGACTATAGGAAGGTCGAATTGTGTATATACATATGTGTATATGTGTTTGGAAAAAGATCTCTGAGTTTCTTGAGTTTGCTGACAAATAAAAGCAAAAGAATGAATCTTTTTGGATCGTTGAAATGTCATCGAATAAATTGTATTAAAAGAGAACGAAGACATAGTGAAAATTAAAAAGTTCATCGTTTTTGTTTTTTCCGATTTATATAATTTTTTTTCTTTTTATGTTATAAAATATATACTATATAAACTTTGATATTTTCGATATGATCCGTTCGGTATCGATCATTAAATCGTCATTTTTTCATTAAAAATTATAAAACTGAGATTTGTTCGTTGACAACTATCAAGAAGATGACACAAATCAAGAACATGGAAAGCACCATTGAAAATACAGTCAGGTTCGTATGATATAATATTCATTATATAATTATATCTAATTAATTTTGATAGACTATTTGCGTCCAATTTATCGATTGATATATCAATTCTATACAGAATATCCCCATATGATTCAGTTATATAGGTTAATATCATTTTAATGTTGTATCAATAATTAAATTAATCTAACAGCAATAATAAAATCAATCAATGATTCATTTTTCTTCAACGATCTTATCGTTTGTATATTAAAAAAAGAAAAAAAAAAAAAAATACTATATTCAATGAAATCAAGAAATAAATCGTAACGTTCTTTTATTAAATGATCCTTCAATAAATTTATTTCTTTAAAAATCTTGTTTTTTTCGATTTTCAGTATCAAATTTAATAGTACTTTAGTTTTATCATAAGTTTTGATTTAAAAAGCGAAGCAAAGTACTATGAACAATTTTCCTTCGGTAGTTGTTTTTTTTTTTCGAAATAAAAAAAATAATTAATTCATTAAATAGAAACATTATTTTAAAAACCGACATAATTATTCGAGCAACACATATATATACTAATCATATTTTATACTAATCTATTTGATGATAATTGTTAAAAAATAAAAAAGGAAAACTTCGTTATTATATTCTATATATAAGAGATCTGTTACGTTTTACTTTAAGATAACTATTTGTTAACATTTTGTCTAAATATTGTTATGTTTTTATTTGATCTCGTATTATATTTGGAGATATTGGAAAATGATAACAAAAAGACTATTAATTATAATTAAAATAGTAAAAAAAAACTATTAATTATAAATAAAATAAACACAGAATAAAACATTTTCTGCAAATAAAAGGGAGAAAGAAATAACAATTGAATTAAAATGTCTAATCGTTTATGTTTATTATGAACATGATAATTAATAATTTTTTCGAATAACACATTCAACCATTACTAATTTCATTTACGTCAGAAATATTGATGAATTTGATGAACCTTGATTTTTAATTTTTTATTCAATATTTTACAATTTTTATTGCGACAACTAATTTTATTTTTATAATAAACTTCTTGTTAAATTTAATCACATTGATAGAGTACTTAATTCGTTTAAACAAAAATTATTTACTTTTTTCGAAAAATATTCTTTGAATATGTCATTTCTGTCGTCGAGTCATTACATATCTATAATGCATATAATTTATATATTCTATCTCCATCTTTTTTTCGCGAACACTTGAAATTTTTAGTATCTCTCTAACAGATATCATTGCCAGACTATTTATAAATAATTCATACCAAATATAATATATATATATATAAAATATATGTAGCGATCATCAAAGCGAATAAGAAATTTTCTTATTTTTATAATAAATCTGATCAGTATGTGAACGAAATAATTTTTGTTTTTGCTTCTTCGTTTTGCCTACTAACGAACGGCAAATTTAAATATTTCCTAAGAAAATATTCATACTTCTTCAGTTTGTTTTAGAATTTTAAGTCGGTCTTAAATCGTTTAATATTTATCATCTTTAATGTCATTTGAATTAAGTTATGTAACCTTATTTCAGTTTATTTTTTTGATAAAAGAATGAAATGCTCATTAGAATCACGTGATAGATTAATTTATCTTCATTTTATTAGTTTTAAATCTTCTCAACTGAAAATGATATGTAAAGTAAGTTTTATGAAAATAATGATCCTTTTTATCTTATTAAACCTCCTTCTCTCTAGTTCTTCATTTTGTACATCTCGTACGTATTCTGAATTTTATTTAGTTTTTCTTTAGTTTGCTTGATATTAACCCTATTTTATTGCTTCAGAAATATATCATTTTCGTTTCATAATATGCTCCATAATTGTTTCTTTAGAAACAATAAATGACATTAATTGACAAATGGTCGTAAATACGTACGATTTGTTTCAAATTGATAACTATAGTTGATGAACAATAAATTACAAATTTAAGTAACATTGTTTCTTTATCGTTTGTAATCATTTCTTTAGACTTTATTGTAAATATTTATTATTGAAAAAATGAAATTTAATTTATTTAAATAAATAAACGTTGATGGAAAAATATTAACTGTAATAACATTTTTATAAGTGCAATCTGTAATATTTAATATATTCTGCTCATTTTTCTTATTTTTTTTTTTTTTTTTTTTTTTTTTTTTTTTTGAATTCTACGATAAGATTATCCATCATATCGATGAAATAATAAATGAGCATATAATTAACCATGTAATGTAAATGAAGAAGTGCAATGGTAAACACGTTTGCGATCAGGTTACTGACCATGATCATCAGCGATGCAGCGGAGAAAAACATCAACGTATACCAATAAAGTCCTTCAAATATTTTTTCTAACATGAGAGACTCATTCTAGACAATACAAGATTTATATTTATATTATTACATGATTAGCTTGTTAAAAGTACTTGGAAAAGTAATGACACTATACATCGATAATCGAAGATAGAAAGGAAAGATCAAATGGTTCGATAAACTCTTACTTCATAAATATTTATAATTTTTAAGCAGCAACGTCAGTTTCTGATTATTTAAAGAAACAATTAGAATATGCATATAAATAGATTCTAAATGTGTTAAATATTTCAATTGACATCTATAATGTATAGGTATTTAAATTTATCCATTTTCTTTTCAATTTTTTTCTTTTTTCGATAGCAATTACGTACATTCAACAATACATTTATGTAATTGTATTTGAAATATTTTCTACAATAATAATTATTATATTTCTTAGAATCAAAGTATTATTCCTTAATGTTATTCAAAGAAATGCATAATTTCAAACTTATTTACGATTCTTCATTTATCGACAGGTACCAAATCAAGTTTATTTCAAAGAAACGTCTGATTTATTTTATTCGTTAATTAGTATTTCTTTGAAATATAATCGCCAGGTTCCCCATAGACAAATCAACTTAAAATATTCTAGGGAAGAAATCAATACATATAATTATTCATTAACTGACATGACACAACGAATACAATGAAAAAAAACATTATAGGAAAATAGTCGCGAAAATGTATTATATTATAATATATTACACTTGTAAGTACGTATGCAAATATACAGGGTGTTTCAATTAACTATAGAACTTGAAATATCTTTATTAATTTTAATGATATGAGAAAAGTACAAAAAGAAAATTATACAGATTACAATTTTCTTCCGCAAAGTTGACGATATCAAATTCTCATTCTCCAAAGAATGTTTTACAAAAAACATTCCTTTCAACCATTTGTCATTTGTAATTACATAATAATTTTTCAACTGGCAAACATTATTTTGTAACGGAAACGGCAAGTTACGTAAATGACTCGCCTATATTCAAGTGGATCACGATAGAATGGATTTGATCCAGGACAAGTGAATGGCCTGAACCAGTTGTGTGCAACGATACGGTTTATTCGAAAGAAAAAAGAAAAAAAAAAAAAAAAAAACATTGAAATGATAGCCCATAGGCATTCATGGCTCTAAGAATCAATTTTCTTTCTTTCGTTCGTTCATCCTATAGCTATTCTCCTTTCATGATTCTCACCGTGAATAGATATACGTACATTTAGTTTCGTCATTGACATAATTTAACGTGAAAGGGTCTCAATACAACGATCACGTTTATGTAATCCCAATGTACATACTACGTTGTCGGCATTTTATATAATCCAGCATCCTCGTAAAACACTGTACAAGTGCCGAGATACGATTTTCTTATTTTCAAGAATGTTCTTTTAAATGGCATATTTTAATAGGATTGAAAAATGAAACAAGATTTCAATAGAGATTTTGAAATGTCTTTATTACTTCCGTTTATTCTTAAGAATAGTGTTCACAAGTCATTCTAGAAGTAAGTTGAATCAGTTGATGTTATAAGTCTAATGACCATTTACTCTCGTTTATTCGATCATAAGAGTGATATACAGTGAAAGACAAAATTGACACGTTTGACCAAAGTATTTTATAGTTAATATATATGTAATGTTCCCAGTAATAATTAAATATTTTAATATATAAAAAGAAAATAATATTTAGATAAATTTTGCTTGAATAAATTTTCAGCAATGGCGAAAAAATAACACCGATGGAATTAAACGGCGATGTTGGCGATAATCTGACGCCTATTTCAAAATATCGAGAAGCCTTGCCGCAATGCTGTGCTGTAGGCGCAAAAAATCTAGTCCTGATCACGTTTGGTTCGACTTTGGGCTTCTCGACAATTCTGATACCAGAATTACAAAGCAAGAATTCTGAAATTACCACAACTACTGAAGAAATTACGTGGATCAGTAAGCTATTAAATAAATATATCAAATTAATCATTATTTCATTTTCGAAATAACTAGTTTTTGTTCGTCACAATTTTATAGTACAATTTATTTTCATTTTAAATTATTTACTTTTTTACTTGTACTGCATATTTCATTATTTCCTATTACATATATCCAAACACTTTTAATCACAATTTCATATACCATGCGTTTGTATTCTTTCTCTTCTTTTTTAACGTTCTTTTATCTTTCTCATTACAGGCAGTTTAAATTTGTTTCTTGTACCATTAGGCTGTTTCGTAAGTGGCCCAATATCCCAGTATTTAGGTAGAAAACGAACGATGATGATCGCAAATATCCCGTTCATAATGGCCTGGCTGACTTTCCATTACTCTTACAATACTACCATGCTGTTCATAGCTCTAGCAATGACAGGACTGACCGGTGGATTGATCGAAGCACCAGTGATGACATATGTTGCCGAAGTTACCCAACCTCGTTTACGAGGAATGTTATCAGCTACATCCACCATGTCCGTCATTTTAGGAGTTTTCACACAGATGCTCGGCGGTAGCTTAACCAATTGGAGAACGGTGGCAGTGATTAATTTGACATATCCACTCGTGTGTTTTATCGCACTCCTCATGGTTCCCGAGAGTCCTCATTGGCTGGCCGGTAAAAAAAGATCATTCTTATATTGTTTATTATTAATTGATTCGAGTCTATTAATCATATATGCTCTGTTAAACATATATATACACGCAAACTGTTATCATAAACACATAATCGATTAAAAAAAAAAAGCATCCGCCACGTAAAAAAGTTAAAAAAAAAGATAAAGATTACATGATTAGATTATTACATGGTTATTAATGTTATTGATCGTACGATATAAGATCTTTTTTTTTAAAGAAACCTCTCGTTTAATTATACAACATTCATTTTACTCAATATCAATTCTATATTTGAAAAATCCAATTGATTCTTTAGCAAAGGGTCGTACGAAGGAAGCTGAAAGAGCTTTGTGCTGGCTCCGTGGATGGGTTACTCCAGCACACGTGAAAACGGAGTTCATTGGACTTTGCGATATTGTGAAGAAACCGGTGGACACAACGTCGGAAAAAGAGAAACTTTGGAAATCTTACAAGAAAAAGACATGTTATGTGCCTTTTATATTGGTGACAACAGCCTTTTTCATTGGTGCATTTGGTGGTACTTCGATTCTTCAGACTTTTGCCGTTGTCATTTTCGAAGAAATGAGTGCACCCATCGACAAATACACGGCTGCAGTATTTCTCGGGATCGCTGAATTAGTTGGCACAGTGATCTGTGTATCAACCATTCATTTTATCGGGAAACGCTTGTTAACTTTCTTCTCTTTAATTGGAATAGGATCCAGTTTGCTTCTAGCGGTTATTTATGGTTATCTCAACGATAATCAAATTATTCATGGAGAAAATTATACCTGGATACCGATGACCTTGATGATAGCTGCCGCCTTTCTCTCTCACATTGGTATCAGGTTATTACCTTGGATTCTAGCCGGTGAAGTATTTCCTGTTAAGGTTGGTACATGATGATGGTATATGATAATCATATTAACATGAAGAAAAAGGCTTTAATCTTTTTCCAAAGGGTATAATATTGCAATATTTTTTTTAAATAAAAATCAAATAGTTTATGTTACTTTAAATAGTTCCTTTCTTTCGAAAATGAAAATGTAGATGGCAGAATCATACTTTCTTCCTTAATGTGTGATGTAAAAGAATTAAAATCTAATTATACATTGAACTCATAGCTACTTAAATTCATTCGTTTTCATCCTATATAGACTTCGTAGAAATTGTTCGACTTATCATTAAAACTTTATCAAATTGTCAATATTTCTGTATAAGATAACGTTAAAGAAGGTTATCTTATTAATTATCATGAATTAATGTCAACAATTTTAAAAGTCAGAATATTAGTGAATCATTTACATTCTTATTCACATTTATCTAGAATAAGCTTTATATCTTTTTTAATAAATACCTATTAAATAAAATGTTTATATGTGAATTATATAAAAGAAAATATCAGTCGTATTTTTCTTAAAAAAAAAGTAGAAAGAAAGAAAGAAAAATATGAAAACATTAATCCGCGTCTAATTCGAAATTTTTATTTCACTCAGTATCGTAAAGCATTTAATTTAAAATAACAATTTTATACATTTTTCTTTTTAAATATTGAATACAAATGATATAATTTAATATATATTTCAATTGTATTTGCATTAATTTCTAGGTACGAAGTAGCGCAACTGGAGTAGCTGGCTCAATCGGATATATTTTCATGTCGATCGCAAACAAGACTTTTCTGTACATGAAGACCAGCATGTCTCTATCAGGGACGTTGTTTTTTTATGCCCTAATAAATTTCGTTGGTGGAATTGTACTTTATTATATATTACCAGAAACGGAAGGTAGAACGTTAAGGGAAATTGAGGAACATTATGCTGGAGTGCAAAATTTAAAGGACAGACCAAAGAAAGAAAAGCTACTATTCAAAGAGAAATGGGCAGCCACAAATCCAGCTGTCATTTATGATGACGAAAGTAAACTTTAAATTACTATTTCAGTTACAGAAACCTACTGAAATTATATACATATATGTATATATGTATATATATATGTGTGTATATATATATATATCAATCTAATATTGAGATTAACTATACGTTACGCCAGTTTTTAAAACATGGTTAGATGATAAATCTCGGACTTCTTCGTATTCGAGGTTGTTTACCGCATTTTAACTTCAAGAAAGAAGGAGCTTCCTGTTTTTTAGAATTAGATCTTAAATATTTTAAATGTAAAAATTTTACGTCGTCTTTTAAAACGATTGTGAGCGAGAGTGAATTATTTAATCGTTGAAAGAATTCGTGTGTTTGTATTTTTTAAAACATATATTTCTTAACATGTATGTATGTAAAATGTTTTATATAAAACGTCTAATATATATATATATGTGTGTATATATATATATATATATATATATATATATATATATATATATATGTATATATGTATATATGTATATCTTCACACAATGCATATGATTTTATGACACTTTTACAAATTCACTTAGAAAATTTTGAATTTGTGAATTTTGATTGATCTTCCAAGCGATTTTTAAACGAAGATCGGAAATAATACGTAACCATTTCCAGAAATTGTTTGTGCCGTAAAATACTTAAGATTTGAAGAACCTTTTGTGGTATTTTCGGTATTTTTAATTTCTTGTAGTAAGTACTTCTTTTTAATATTTTGTAACGAGGAGTCGTAGTAGAATGACATTTTCTTAAACTACGAAAATTAATGGTATTGTACGTATATGCACATATGACAAAACAATATAATATTATTTGTAAAATTTTAAGCGAATGTTTACCCAAATTTCGATTTCATAGTTTTCCTTAATTTTAAACATGCTTTCGAATTAGATCTGATACGACTGATTTCGGACTCGTTAATCAATTTTTCCGTGAAAATAATTTCCTTGCGATTTCTAAGCTTGTTATGTGTCATAATGTAAAATTCGTTTGATTAGGCTATTTGAATATATAAAATCATCTTTTCTATTGATAATAGTTTTTTCGAAATTTACAAGATAATCAAATACATGAAAATAGAAAATGTCGATTGCGCGTCAAACAAAAGGACAAGCTATTTACGAATTTCGTTTGCAATTGAAATCGATTTTATGATCGATTTTATTAATAAAGTTATCGAATTAATTACAAATCGTATAAAGTTCGTACATCAATTATTTTCCGCAGTATGAAATAAGAATTGTCTTTAATTTAGGGAGAATTTATATGAATGAACGAATTGGAATGAAATATAACGATAGTTAAATGAAAATCGCCTTAAGGCTTGCTTAAAGCGTTTACACACTGTTTTGTGATTGGTTGATTTCGGTCTGATGTACGTTTGGAATTTTTTAGGCTAAGTTTCTATTGGTTCCTATAAACAAGAGTACTACATACAATAGTCACGAGTAGAGTTAAGATTACAGGATGTTTGACATCAACCATCTTTCTGCATTATGTATAGGAATTTAATGTACAGTATTCACTATTTCCGGTACACATGGTTGTATCTCAGTTATATTATTTGATACTTATTTGTATATTATATATTTTACTACAGTGAATGGAATATACAAAGCATAAAATATGGTAAGATAAGTTGTATCATTCTTTTGTTTTATTATTAATATAAATATTTATAAATCTAACAAAATCCAATGATATATTGTAAATAATATAATTGTATAAAGGTTATTACCATCAATTGTGAAGTAGAAATAAATATTTTTTTTCGCTCGTTCATATAAAGATAATGTTAGAAAGATAATTTACATTGTACATCATAATTTTTGTAACATAAACGATTATTTTCCAGGCACTTTACGTTTTATATGAGCATGCAGCTGGCTATGCTGTATTCGGCGTTAAAGAATTTGAAGAAGTAGGAATGTTATTGCCTCAAGTTGAAGCATCAGTAACAGATTTATCAAGATTTAATGCTGTGGTAAAGCTCGTTGGATTTTCACCTTTCAAAACTGCTTTAGCTGCATTAGAGAATGTGAACAGTATCTCGGAAGGCATCGTACCCGAAGACCTACAATTGTTTTTAGATTCTGTTTTGCCTAAATCCGATCAGAAAAACAAAATCATTCTTGGTGTATCAGATCCAAAATTAGGTGCCAGTATCACAGAGATATTGGATATAAAATGTGACCATACAGGTGCTGTACCTGAAATTATCAGAGGAGTAAGATTTCACTTTCATAATTTAATTAAAGGTTTTACTGCCAAAAGTTCTGCAGTAGCTCAGCTCGGACTTGGTCATAGTTATTCAAGAGCTAAAGTTAAATTTAATGTTAATCGTGTAGATAATATGATTATACAAGGTATAGCTTTACTGGATCAACTGGACAAAGACATAAATACATTTAGTATGCGTATACGGTAAGTTGATAATGATTTTTAAGATAATATTCGATGTATTTTATATCGGTTCCAAAATCTATATTAAAAAAAAAATTTACTCTGTTCTAGTGAATGGTATAGTTACCATTTTCCAGAATTAGTAAAGATTGTTCCTGAAAATTATATGTATGCCAAAGTGACACAATTAATTAAAAATAGAAAAGAATTAACAGAAGAAAAATTGGAAGCATTGGAAGAAATTGTTATGGACAGTGCGAAGGCTCAAGCAATTATAGATGCCTCTAAATCATCTATGGGCATGGACATCAGTCCTGTGGATCTTCTTAATATTGAAATGTTTGCTAGACGTGTAATAGGATTGGCAGATTATCGAAAGCAATTGGCTGAATATTTAAAATCTAAAATGACTGACATTGCACCGAATTTGGCTACTCTTATAGGGGATCAAGTAGGAGCTAGATTAATAGCCCATGCTGGATCATTAACCAATTTAGCAAAATATCCTGCATCTACTGTTCAGATATTAGGAGCAGAAAAAGCATTATTTAGAGCATTAAAGACAAAAGGTAATACACCTAAATATGGATTACTATTCCATTCTACATTTATTGGCCGTGCTGGTACTAAAAACAAAGGAAGAATATCCAGGTATTTGGCCAATAAATGCTCTATTGCGTCAAGAATAGATTGTTTCGCTGAGACACCAACAAATATCTTTGGTGAAAAATTACGACAACAAGTGGAGGACCGTTTGAAATTCTATGAAACGGGTGAGATACCTAAAAAAAATATAGACGTGATGCAAGAGGCACTTGAAGAAGCTCAACATGTAATAGCTAATCTGGAAATGGAATCACAGAAGAAGAAGAAGAAAAAAAATAAGAAAAGAAAACAAGAAGAATTACAAAATGGTAATACTGCTACTAATGGTATTCATGAAAATGGAGACAAAGAAGAACTTGTTCAGGAGACCGAAGAACCTTTAAAAAAGAAAAAGAAAAAGAAAAAGTCCAAAAGTATAGGTGATAGTATGGAAATATCATAAATAACATTTTACTATTTGTATTATTGCTATATCTATATTATCTCACACACATTAAAAGAACTGGCATATTCAACTTATAGAATTTTATAAATTTTCAACAATGTTTTCTACATACTTTCCTCAGAAACGAAGTTAATAGAATTATCTCCTTTAAACTCATATAAAGTGTATCATCTGAAATATTTCCGTCGTGATAAATATTACGAAAAAATATTTCCTATAAAAGTTCCATAGTTTTACGGAGACCACTGTGTATAATAAAAATGATTTTATTCCATTGCAAAAGATTAATCAGATAAAGACATCAATTTTGTTTTTTTAAATGGAATGTTATATTTTATTTATTTATAAATAATAGCTACTTTGAAAGTAAATTACAGTATATAATCCAGTATATTGATAAATAAGTAAACGTTTACAAGAGTCGAGGATTTATAAATAAATAATATTTTATTTAAAAATAAAAAAGAAAGTTGATCTTTTTATCTCATTAACTTTTTGCAATGGAATAAAATTATTTTTACGTTACACTACTTCCCATAAAATTGCAAGAATTTTTAAATTATCTAGGAAATTTTTTTTTTTTAATTTTGTATTACTATAGAAATATTTTAGGTAATAAATATATGGGTGATATATCCTGTATATTACAAAAAATTTTCTTCAAATAAGTTTTGCTCTTCTAATATTTTCTGTTTTATTTTATTGAAAAATCCTTTATTATTAGAATCATGCTTGCATTTTAAAGTTATCTTATGTGTTATGAATTTTTCTATTAGGACATCTGTTATATAGATCATTATAATTTTATTTTTTTCTCCAAAATTCAAAGTTATAAATGATAAATAAAAACAGAACTTTATATATATATATATATATTATGATATGTAATATTCTGTAAAATTTTTTTATTTATAAGCTTACCTTATTTCATTAGAAATCCTATAGTTTATGAAAGAAGGCGCTAAGTATAATATGATGTATAAAAATTAACTATTTTAAATATATTTTGTATTGTGTCATAATTTAAATTTATATATACATATACATATATATGTATGTATGTATGTATATGTATACGAATATATATACACATATGTGTATAGAAAAATATGAATAGAAACCAGGACTGATAAATATACTTAATGTTTCCATACGTGTTTTCATCTATAATTACATAATTTTTACATTACGAAACAGTTTTCTACAAATTGAAAAATATACCTTTGTCAAGAAATTGTAAAATATACCTTTTTTTAGTCAAATTATTTGGTGCAATAGTTAAATCTTTTTCTTACATTAGTTTTCCCAAACTCCACAATTCAAAACTATGTTAAGATACTCTACTATTAAACTTATAGATATATTTTTTTTAAACGCGAAGTTGAAATCTGTTATAAAAACTTTGTGATACTCCTATTTGATTATACATTGTAATATGTTCATTTCTTTATATATATATATATGATCTTATTGTCACATTTAATCTGGTAAATATTAAATGAATAAATTCAAGTAGTATTTCATACAAATGAGGAAGATGGTGGTATTATGGAAAAAAAAATAAAACATTAAATAATTTTTGTATTAACACCAGCACCAATGAGCATTTAATAACGATAAAATTGTTATGCAAATATTTCAATCGATAGTTACAATTATAAGTTCTATACTAAATAAAATTCAGTCAAAAATGCCTAAATTATCCATTTGTTATCAAATGCACTTGTATGTCACAAACAACATTGCTATTCTGAATTAATATCAAAAGGAATGATACAAGTAAAACCATGCCATATTGTTGCATTGAAAGTTATAGATATATTTATTCTAGTGCATAATTTTTAAAATATCCATTTAAATGTTGATATGTACTAGTATGGTTTTTTTTTTTTTTTTCAAATATTTATTACAATGATATATAAATTACTAAATATGAAATTATATTTTCCGAACTGTGACATGCACTATACTTTTGTAAGAAAATATAGATTTCAAAGCTGTTAGATCATATGCATGAAATTACTGGTCTGTAATAAGTACATTTACAGTGCATATAATTAACAAGCTATTGCTTAGAATGAAAGCACAATGATTTGGTATATACTTAAACAAAGTAAAACCTATGACATTTAATATTCTATATAATTTTACATTTAACTTAAGTTTTACATTTTATTAGATTTATTATTTATTGGAATAGATGACAGCTGTACATTCCCACTCTAACACACACATATATATATATATATATATATATATATATATATATATATATAAATTATAATTACTTGCTAATAATCTGATTTTAGCTTTAATCTAGTTTGACTCTCTAAAAAGGCCTCTGAAATTCTACAATACATTTGTGCCTGTTCTAATCTTTGCATGAAAGTTTTTATATTTATAATATTTATAATCATTTATATTTGTACAATATATATTTTCTATCGTAACACTTTAAAAATATATACCCCTTTGCATTATTCGTATTACTTCATATAAAATGCACAAATAATGGAAAATGTAAAGGGCGAGTTCGATGTACTTCCTTTACAGCATTCAGTCTCTGATTGTGTAAAAATCTGTGTAAAATATCTCTGAGGTTTATAATATTACATTAAATCAACTTGAATATCTCAATAATTTTCTCTCCATACAATACAATTATTGAATAAATTAACTTATTCAATAATTCATTTTACATTTAATAATTTGAAATAAAATTACTGATGATAATCATGTAACAATAATTTATGATACATCAAGTAATTTATAATAATTCGTTAAAAAATTCAACAAACAAGCGAACCAGATATATTTATAAATTGAATAAACATGCATTCACATTCTTAGCATTCAATAGTCATCAGTATGCATATTACAACGAATGGATAAAAAAAAAAAAAAATATTTAGACTCATTGAGTACAAATGTATCACTAATGTAATAACCAAATTATTGTAAAAACTGAAGGTTTTTTGCTAAGTTCAGCTGTCTCATTTTATATAGATATATAAATGAAAGTTAATTGTATTAATGTTCAATGCAGTAATTTATACATATAGATGTATAGATGTTCGTTCAATAACGCCTTTTTTTTTACAAGACAATTATAACATGCAAAATAAAAGCATGAAACTTATATAAATTTTAGCGAACGTGATGTTATTAACAAATTTTTTTTATTATTATTAACATAGTCTTTTTCTTAAACAAATTACTATAAAATTTTTTAGAATTTAGCAACAAAAATAAGTTGAATTATTTATAATTGAAATATAATATAATTAGATATTTTTTTTCACTTATAAACTTAACAATTTAATTACTAATAATTATCTTCATTGCTTAGCTATAGTCCATATATAATTATATGCACATGTATCATATACATTAGATACATATGATACACAATTATTTTAAAAGATATGCATTCTTTTATGATACTGTATAATTAAAAAAAAAAAACAAAAAAAGAAAAATCGATTTGTATTACTATTTTACAAACACTTTTCAAACTGATTGCAATGTACTTGAGTGGACATATATTAATACAAAATAAATTGTAATTATGTGTGCATGATATTGTATATCTGCAATGATTGAAAAACTTAAAATACGACATAATACAGGTATTTCTTTTGTGCCTCCTTTTGATTAATAAAGTAGCTAGTGAAACTTGAACAATCAGACTCCATAACTTTTGCTCATACGTTTAGCATTTTAAAATACAAAATTAAAAAATTTATATTCACTGAAAAGTTATTGTTAGGGAAGCACGCACTGTTGACTTAGTATACCATACTACAGCAATTTCTATCTCTTGTGTACACAAATATAGTTAATCATAAGGAATATAAAATCGATACATTTTTGATACGGTCCTTTAACTACAGTAAATGCAATTTCTATTCTTACTATCATGTCATTTTTTATTAATTTTTGAAGGGGCATTCATACATTTCTTTTGACTACTGCTAATGACATTGTTAGCAGATGAATTTCTTTTTTTTTTTTTTTTTTTTTTTTTTTTTCCGTAGAGAAATATTACACTTTCCTTCGAACTTTCCATAAATCGTTACTGTACATATAAGGCTGAATTTTCTTTGAAAAATTCCGATTTACATTATATATAAAAATTTAACACAAATCCTTTCCTGACTTGCTCCCATGCAATCCATTTTACTCTAACTCATTATAATGAGTAAACACCTGTAATTATGCTAATATATATTATATGAAGCTGCCTTCAAGTATACATGTAAACAAAATCTCAACTCTTAATTTTTTAATGATTAAAAAATCTTATATCCTGCTGAATCATCATACTCGTATTTCTTGAATGACGAGCATGTTATTCATATATTATTGCAATACTCTTATTCTACATACTGACAAATCTTTCAGTATACAATAGTTTTGTATTTAGTAGCACTCAGCTTACAGAGATTTGTGATGTTCATTCTTATTTGGATTGTTCATGAACACATTACTCCACGATACACGATTAATTCACCATTTCGCTTCCGACAACAATATTGACCTGAATTATGGAGAACAGATTGAAGTAAATCCTGTATACACTAGAGACTATATTTTGTCAAGAAAATAGAAAGTTCCTTTTCAATTGCATTAAATAAATAGATCGTCTCTTCCAAGTACTTGACTGTCATAATTACAGGTTTTTATATATGCATATTTAAAAATTTTATTGTTGTCTAATTAAAATTATTTAACGCGTCTCATTGAAACGCAGAGAAGAATACTGAATTTGCTTGTTGTTGCTGTTGTTGTTGCTGTTGTTGTTGTTGTTGCTGCTGCTGTGTTTGAGATTGAATCATAGGTGATGTATATCCTAATGTTGATGCTGCTGAAACAATTAATTTTAACGAATTAATATTAATTAACATTATATGCACAATCTATAAATTTTCATAGATTATTCTCCATAAACTCACCTACAGGTTTAACTTGATGCTGTGGGCTAGTACTAGCAAGTTGATTCATAGTTGGTGCTGGTCCAGCTTGTTTTGATTTACTACCCATTATATTATCAAGATCTATATTCAATCCTGAGCCAGCCCACGTTGAGCCAATTTGCGAGGAAGACATATTATTTGGTGCTGGATTCTTGGCATTAACGGACGAAGGTGTGAGTAGATTTGTAACAGATGATAGTCCAATTGTTCCTAAATGCAACACGCAATATGCACATGCTGTTAAGTCTCATTAGCATTAATATTAATAAATAAAGTTATATTTACGCCTGTCTGACAGATATTTCGTATATTAATATATTATATAAATAAATTTTCGAGCATGGAAAATGTAATATATACACGATGTTAAATCATAGAAGAAATATATTTATAAACTTATGATACAATTTTTAAGTGTTTTATATCTTCTGATATTTTTTATTATACAAATCTGTAGCAGATGATGAATGAGATGAATTAAATGCTTATATACTATCAGGAATTAATTGTTGGCAAATGTTGAACCGATGATGGAATCAATTAGTGATAATACATTTCCAGCTAATGTTCTACAGTCTTTATCGTGTTCTCCATTAATCACATTCTGTGTTAAATTCAAAAGCCAAAGCCTTACTTCCATAAGAGGTTCAAATAGATCATTCATTATACTTTCTTTAGGTACTGCAACAATAACTGCTGCTACATTCTCTATCACAGCTAATCTTACTTTAGCTTGTTCATGATATCTTAAGCTCCATGTTAATTCCAATATTTCCTTTCCCATCTTTGATGCTATTAAACAATTTTGGCCTGCTACCATTATAGTAGATAACGTTTTAAGAAATCGTACTAATAAAGAATTTCTTTGATCGGAATATGATTCTAATCCGATGTATAAACAATTCCCTTGTTTCCCATAACCATACAGAAGAGGAAAAAAGAAAGATGATGCGACGTTTCCAAATTTGTTGGCTAACATTTTTGTAGGTTTTGCATTATGGGCAAATCTTCTTGTATTTGATTCAATCCTTTTATCAACTATTTCTCTCCAATTGATAGATCCAGTATTTGTATTTTGAAAATAATCCAAATCATCACTAGACAAAATATCACATTTTTTATCAGTATCAATAAGAAGTGATATTCCTTTGGTAGGTATTTTTGTAGTACGCGCAATCTCTTTGTTATTAGAATTATCATTTGATATATTGATCTTGGATAATCCTCTAGCTGATTCCGCTAATATGTCTAAGAAAAGTAAACGTTGGCTCGTGGAATATTTACATGTTTCACTATAAAATTCTCGACACAAATATTCCGCTGACTCTTTGGGATATACAGTTACGATGGCCACGCAGGATTTAAAAATTAATAATTCAAAATCTTCTACGTAAGAAGATTCTGTGAGGTTTACGAGAATTACCAATAATTCTAAACCAAATGATACATCATCATTTGGTAATTGAGATAATATTAATTCCTCACATACTTCCAATGACTCGGCAAAAACTTCGGCATTCGTTGTTTTTCGTTCATCTGTTAAATTGTCACGTAGATCACGCAAATACATAGGTCTTAATCTTTCAGATAATTTGGTATCATTAGATATATCATAAGGGATTAAATCATCATCACTATCCAGTTCCGATTGTTCCTCGATATTCTCTTTGCTAGTTAATCCTTTGTCTTCAATATTTTGGCGAAAAACATTTAATGAGTCTTTTTCTTTTCCAGTCGTATTCTCTTCACTTTCCTCAAGTTGTTTTATATTCTTCAACGATAATATATTACACTCTAAACCCAAATGAAAAACTTTCTTATCGCCCAATGAATTGAAAATTATATCATCGTAATATAAGTTCTCTTCACTCTGGCAAGATTGTTCTGAATCTAATGTTTGTATTTTTTCTATTAGCATATCAAATGATTTTACTAATTCAATAATTTCTTCACCCATACTGTCATAATGAAATTCCAATTTTGGACTGTTATCCGATTCTGATAGAGCTCTCACAACAATTTCTCCAGTACGCATACCTATCGCCCTCAGAGTAATATGCGTACTTTCCAAATGCGTTGATATTCCAAAAAATATTAATTTTCGGCAAGTTTCCTTGTCGTTAGTTTTGATATTATTTTTTACTACTGTTATTGCAAGAATAATCAATTTTGTAATGTACTTATGCTGTTCCATAGAAGTATGATTTAATGCACTTTTATCACCCCACACATCTAAGAGTTTGATTAACAGGTCTATCATAATACGATTTTCTTTTGAAGATTGCGATAAGTATGTTATAAAATTGATAATAAAATTCTCTCTTTCATCTTCATAATAAGACATAAATGGGATCTTTGTTGTCAATGTGTACATCCAATTGGATACTTCTATTAAGTCTCCAAAAATACAATATACTCCATTTTTAATATCGCAATGCTTTAAAAATAATACAACCAGTGGCTCAATGGCTGCTCGATCTAATTCTCTGAGTATAGTCTGTATTGAGTTTCTTCTATTGTCATCTTCATAACACCACGTTGACAAAATATCAATTAAGCAATTCAAGTTCGTCGAGTTTATTGCGATTGCCATTTTACTAATAATCATTGAAAAGATATTGAAATTTATTTGAATGCCGCACTTTTCCATACAATCATGAACGAAGGAGAATCCACGAGCGATATGAAAGCTAATCATTTTTGTATACATTTGTGGGAGAAAAATATCCAACGTTTTATTCCTTAATTTGTTAGCAACTCGATTTGGTAAAGAGACTAATAGCTGTATTGTACTTTTCCAGGTTTGTTTCAATTCTTCTTGCTTTATCGTCGACTCTTGTCGATATTTACATGCATTTACTATTGCACAAAATAAAGCATCACTTTTCATCAGCTCTTCCAAAATAATAGAAATTATATATACTTTTCTGTTGTCGTCAGTGGATTGCTTTAAGGCTTGAGTTAATACCACGAGTGTTTCGTACAATGTCTCTAATGACATACCATCGATGATGATCAATTGTTTAATTATTGGATCTAAATTATTTCCCTGCAATGGCCAATTATGGTCAAATTTGTCAATAATTTCTTCTAAAATTCTTCCGTGTAACATAGGATCAAGAAATGGATCAAAATTTAGATCAATATATTTTTGATGAGTAAGTGGACCAGGTAAAAATATGTTATAATCCGAAATTTGTGTCTTTAATTTTTCCAGACTACTTTGAGATTTAATACTCTCCATGGAACATAGCGATTCCAAAAGACGATTAGCAGCATTTTCTGAATTTTTCTCTGTTGACTCGATGTTATCTTCTTGTCTGCACGCTGCAAGGAAAGTCTTTCTTGGGGGCATTATGTTACCATCACAAATACTTAGTTAAAAAAAATTGTGATTAAGATGAATTTGTCTAACGAACATGCATGCTTTCTGTTATAAAAATTACGGAGATTACTATAAATTAGTTACTACCAATCTAATGTATGTATTATAACTATTGTTATCGAAAATAAGCAGGTATAAAAATTGTAAAAGTTTTTTTACCTGTTCCAAAATCCCCCAAAACAGCAGGAGCAGAGGTATTGAACAAGTTAGAGTTGTTGGCATTATTTTCTCTTTTATCCCCTAATCCGATTGATAAAGAATTGAAGTTCCCAAGGTCCGACAATAAATCAGTATTCGAGGATACTGGAAGAAAGATATAAAATAATGTTTAAAAGAAAGAACTCATATTTAACAGTTAACTCATTAAATAATTACAAGGATACTTTAATACAATGGTCTACCTGTATTATTGTTTAATACTGCTTCGTTATTGGGTGTTTGTGGTTGCAAAGAATCGAACAAATTATTACCAACATTATTTTTTTGAATACTATTTGGATTTATCATTTTAAAACCAGTTGCTGAAGCATTAGAAATCATAGTGTTATTTAGATTATTCGTCGTAGTATTGCTAGTGTTTGGTATTGTGTTTCCCATAAAAGATAATTGATTTTGCGATGCATGCAATGAATTATTAGGAGAGGTAACGCCAGAACTAAAAGCTGACGTAAAATCAGCGAATTCATCGTTTTCTTTCATTTTAACGGTAGGACTACCGAATGCACTGGCAAAATCGCCAAAATCAAGATTAGCAGGTTGCGAATGATTATTTCCTCTCGGATTGAAGTCGTCATCATCGATGGTCGACTTTGTATTATTATCATTTTGAGAATCGAAGATGTCATTTAAAATGTCATTCTTATTCTTCTGATGATTAGCTGGAGAAGAGAATGCATTCTGGAAAAAAAAAAAAAAAAAAAAAAAAAAAAAAAAAAAAGAGAGAAAATATATATAATTACGAATTCGTAAATTCAATTGATCATAATTTATTATAAATAAGTACGAACTAAATTCAATCGTATATGATAGATAAATATATACTAACGGATTGTTCTTTTCCATAATTCGCTGCTGCGCCTAAATCTACTTTTTTGAGATTGCGTGTTGTTCGCACCGGTGATGCATTCACTGAGGACATGGATCCCGAAATAGTTTTACCAATTCGATCTATACTTTCCATCGTATCCCTATATTCCCTATTGCCTCTTTTTGGACTAGCATGTGTGTCATTGTCCGAGTCTTCCCTTTCGCCATCGTCACTATTATTTACATAGAATATAGAATTACGAAGAAGCATAGAAAATTATCTGATAATTCTTAAATATGTATTATGGAAGTTCAAATTCAAAATATAGAGGGAGAAAAAAATACAATTTTTTCTTAATAGTTCTTTTTTTTTCTTCTTCTTCTTCTTCTTCTTAGAAAGGTTTTGATCATTTCAATATAAATTAATTCGAACATCACCTTTATAATCAATTAAATCGTACGAAAGCAATCTAGATTACCTATTGTTCGCATCTTCGAAACCTTTTCCACGATTATCTCTATCCCAATCATTGTAATTATCTGTACTAGATTTGTTCCATTTAGGACTTTCCGTCCACCTATCTCCACCCCCAAATCTCATACCCATTGCCTCGCTCGATAAGCCAACATATTTATCTTTGTTTTTCTTCGCCTTCTTACGTTCTTCCTTTAATTTGTCATCGTCCTGAATGAAATCGATTAATTCTCGAACTTTATGCCTGATATTTATTCCTTGATCCTTTCCAAATTCATCGATGCAAGTGTAGTTCTCTAATGATCGCAGATCATAGATATGTTCTCTGGAGGATGTTACGACTCGTTCGGATCCATTACGTACCAAATAATTCAAGAGAAGTAAGGACTGTAAATGCAAAAAAAGAAAAAGAAAATAGTAACGACTATAGTAACGAAAGTAAATCAAATTTCATATTTTTTATCATAATAATAAACGTCATAATTATTGATTTTAATGATTTTTTAAGTTGTTATATTATTTAAAAAAAATTATTTCTTCATGCTCGATGATGGAATTTCGAATAATCTTTCGCAAAGGATTCATTGCACATCAGATGTGCACACAAATCTGCACGTAGGTATGGGCGCGCGCGCGCGCGTACACACACACACACACACGCATGCATATACATACCCACGCGCCATGCACACGTACCTTGTATGTTCGACGCCAATTTCGTTTATTTTCTTGCAACATCCTTTTCCACAACATGGACATTACATCGGGGAATTGTTCGTACGTGAATGTTGCCTGAGCCAGTTCTTGCATCATTGCACCTGAAGTAATACGATGAACTTAATTTCAGCGTGTCCTTAAAGTAAAAGACACTCGAGCAAACTCGATATATTTTATCTGTTTGAAAATTTTACGCTGCCGTTCATAAATCATCCAACATTTGTTTGTTCCTTCGTAAAAATATGTTAATTTCTAATTTTCTCTCTTTTTATATATAAATATTTTTAATAGATATTTTTTTTTTAATGGAACATCAAAGTGTTTATTCGTGTGCGACAATGTTATGTACGATAATATGAATTTTTAATAAATTAAAAAAACAAAAAATTAATACTACTGACATCGAATGTTTTACAGTTTGAAGTAACAATAATAATAATAATAATGAATATTATTCCATACCAGTAGGTCCCCACGCATCATCGTTTGTTGCTTCTCGTACTTTGGCTTCGGTTTCGGTATAGTTCATTACCACATTAGTCCTAAGAAAGAGATAAATTGGATTTGTATTTTTATTTTCTTTTTGTAAAAAATAAAAAAGAAACAAAATTAATTCTATTATTCTGGGTAACGTCATCGTTGCGAATGTTTAACGAATCGAGTTCAATGACAGCGCATAATTGGTTCAGTTAATAAGAGACGTACTTGAGAATTCGACATCTTGATTCTTTCTCAAATCAGATTTATTAAACCCTTTAACATTAAGTAAAATATTTAAACTTTGTAATATTATGACAAAAAATTTACTTTATATTATTTAAATAATTTCAATCTATTATAATTACAATATATAATTATATAGATTATAAGTAAGTTAGGACTTTCTATCCTTCATTAATAAATATTCTCTAATTTTTTATTAGAGAATATAATTAATTAGCATAAGAGTTAAATAAATCTATGAATTGCATTAATTTTTATATGTTAAATACCAATCGTAAGATCGTACAGTTGTTAATTCAATGCTATAATTTGCGTAGGAAGAGCATCGCACGATTATTTACTCTTTTAATTCTAAGCATGCAGTTATAAAAAAAAATAAGAATAAGATAAAGAGAGAGAGAGAGAGAAAGAGAAAAAGAGAGAGACGAGAGTATAGAGGCAACCTTGGACCCTCAGATCACGAGGCTTAAGAACCGATATATCAATCGCGTGTATATGTACAAATATAGGTCAATTAGCTCAGATATGTCTTTGACAATCGTGCAAAGTGTATCACATATGTAAACACATACATACAAAACTACAACTAACGAAGAAATCGATCATTTCATTCTTATCCAAAATATTTAATCTGGATAATCCTGCATATCTTGAACGTTCGATCGTGCGAACACTTTTGTCGCTGAGAATATTCGTCTTAACCGCAAATAATCGCATAGAATATCCGGACAATTTTGTATGAGTCAAAACGTCCCTCAAAAAAGAAAGAAAGAGGAGAAAAGAAAAAAAAGAATTAATCAGAATTGTAAAATAATTTTTGCTTTTTATGACTGTTTACTTTCGCAAGAAATATCCGCGTATCATCGCTACTTTTATTCGTCTTTGCGATTATTATTATTATTTACAGCGTTCATTTAGAATATTCCTAAGATCTAGATTCGGTTAGATAATAAAATTCTTTGCTCATTTTTATTTCTATTCTTTAAACGTTGTTAAAAAAAAAAAGAAAAAGATATTTAAGAGCTTTTCAAGTCTAAACAGGATCTTAGATTTTATTCTGTAGTATGCGTGTTTCTCTTTCGTGCTCTCTCTCTCTCTCTCTCTCTCTCTCTCTTTCTCTTCCTTTCTCTCTTTCGCTCTCGATACAAGCAGTTTGACAGGCTAGCGGCAAGTACTTAAAGGAGTTAAGATCGTGCTCACATAGGCACCTGTTGATTGCGCAATGTGAGTACGTATGCTCGACGATTCAAAGCGAGTTTTACAACTAATAGAGCTCACAAGCTCTCTTTTTTTACGATAAGAAGATCTAGATGTAATTATCGCAAGGTAGAGAAAAATCTACGAAAAAACGATACGAATATCCTGTATATAGTATATGCTTTTCTTTCCTTTTCCTCAACTTTGAACATTCTAGAAATTGAGTTTTAATTTATTTAAATCAAATATTATTTAATTTTGTTGAGATAAGTTATTAAAAAATTGTCCGTTGTTTGTTGTAAATATTGAACGTTTACATATGAAATATGTACGTTGACATATAGGTTATTTTCAAAATGGCTGCATCAGCAATTTTGAATTCATCGTTTTAAGAAAGAACTTTTAAAAGAGGTGAACTTTTCGTTTGTGAAATTCCACTTTTTCGAGTTTGTATAGAATTAGAATAAAAACAAAAAAAAAAAAAAGAAAGAAAGAAAGGATAAGAAAAAAGAGAAGAAAAAAAATTACAGAACTTTATTATAATCTCAACGGAGGCCATTTTGAATTTTTGATGAGGTCTTTTAAATTAAGATTGTCTTACTCCAATTCTGAGCTCTAAAATACATTTCTAAATTTAGTAATATATAAATGTATAATATATAGAAAGAACTTTCATAACAAGGAGTATAAAAATATAGGCAAACGTTAAAAGAATGAATCGTACCAAAGAGAAAGTAAAAATAATCTCTCTAAAGTGAAGGGAGTTGGAGATAATTGATTTGATTAATAAAACAAATAAAATGACGATGAATATCGGTTTCAAGATAAAAGAAGAAAAAAAAAAAAAAAAACTTGAATTTTACTTCCGATCAAAGTTATCGTTACGCTTCCACTCGTTTCGCTTCGTTTACCGATGAAGGGAGAGAATTCCGTTATGAATTCCGGTCGTCGAAACGATCGAGTCGCGCTTTCGATTACTTTCTTTTTACTATCACTGTCGTCTCTTAAAAGTACTCCCTAGTTGAGGAAATATTAAAAAGCATCGATAAAAAGAAACAAAAAGATAAAGAAGAAGAAGAAGAAGACAAACAACAAAAATAAATAAAATTTCACATCGTTTACTCTGTTTCCTTCTCGAAAGTTGTCTCGAGTTCCTTCCGTAAAACATTTATTGATAAATATCAAATGACTTGGGAAAGGCAAATTATTAAGATAGATTATGAAACGACAGTGAAAATTGCATGTAACATTTATTCGAGTCCAACACAAATTATACGGTCGAACGATCGCTATGAGTTGCATTATCGAAATATATAGGGAGAAAAATTTGTTAACGTGCTTCTTTGTAATGTTTACTTTACTTCTTCATAATACATATATATCCTTTAACAGAACAAATAGATCGATTTTTTAATCGTAAAAACATTGAACGGCAAAAGTATTCCCTTTTGTGAACCACGAAAAGGGTGTGGACGCAACATGACGATCGGAAGTCTTACGAAACGTTTATTGAATCACGTATTACACATATGTATGTATATATATGGCCGTTAAGATTTTCAAATCCAGCGCGGGAATTTAATATTACTTTAACGAGTTGAACGTTGGCATTCGATCGATCTCGAATATCCTATCCACGTGTACCTATGTATATTAATATATGAAAATTGAATGAAATAAGAAGAAAAAGACATATTTTAAATATATATATATATATATATATATGTTCATACGAAATGTCGACATTTGAATATTCGCGGGTCAATTATCTGATAGGTTAAGATAATAAACGACGCGTATATAATCGAATCTAAAGGATCGTCGACTTCAACAGTGTATAAAAAGAATATATTATATAATCGAATGAATGATATTTTTCTTTCTATCGACGTAACGAGCGATTAACTAGGATCGATTGAGAAAGAAGAACTTAACGCATGGAAAAGGTGTAAGATTATAACGAAGAATTGAGAACCGCTACCTAATTCGGTATGTACGGTAGCACGTGCATACAATTTGCGGAAGGTTGTGACAAGTAAATATACATTCGAGAGTTACGTAAAGATACGTTGAAGAGGAGAGTATTACATCGTGACCATTAAGCTCTTTCGTAGTGTATACGTATATATATATGATAGATTTCTATGGAGAAACATTTCGACGGTCATTCGAGGAGAACGTCAGCTCTTATGAATGAGTGAAAATACGTGCTTTATGTGTGCCTGTCTAACGACTGTTAATAATAAAAACAATAAAATAATACAAACAGATGCGAACAAGGCGATGTCTACTTTTATCAGTCGTTATGGATGTATATGGTACAGTGGAGTTGGAAATAAAAGAAAAATTATCTTACATGAATGGAAGGTGCCATACATAATATAGATATACAAAATATATAATCGTTTGTATAATTTATAATAAAAGGCTGTTTGAATATTAATCCCTTTGAATCCGCTCGAGGTAATTCTTTCTAGATTTTCTTTTTCTTTTCTTTCTTTTTTCTGTTCAACTTGCATACCGTATTTGTAAAAAAAGTTTGCAATATAACTGTTATCTTTAACAGGAATTGTTAATAAGTTTATAACCATTGACTTTACATATCAGTTGCTTGACTCAGTTGAGATGATAACAAAAAATAAACAGAATAATTAAAATACACAATGGTATTACGTACAACAGGTATCTACTACATATTGAATCTATCATTTTGAGACTATTTAAGGAAAAAATTAATTATACAGTTGGCCTTGAAATGAAGATAAATAAAAGAAAGGTTTAAGACGTATAAATGGATGTGTCGCAATTATCATAAATTATTGTATAATTATTATTGATCGGAGATATATTAAATGAAAAGGATGTTTGATCTTTCTTCAATTCAAGGTTACAATTAACAGTTCGTGTCTACAACACCAATTTATACTATTTGACATTACCAAAGATAAACACATATGCCACGATCAAAACGATTGATCGTCAATCATAATATTGTTACGTCGAAATAATCTCGATAAAAGGCACGCAAGATTGAAATAAATTAAACTTCTCGAACGACTTGAGAACATCTTTTTTTACTAAATTTTTATTCGCTAAATATTCGTGAATTTATTGTGGGATCACGTGATCAAGGATAACGATAATTACGACCGATTACAATCAATGACCGTGAAATAATATCGAATAAGATGCTTATTATATCGTCGAAGATTCCAGGAATGGAATTATCAAAATGAAAAGTGAGGGTAAAGTTAGAATAAAAATGGAAGCGAAGGCAAGGTTATAATCGCGTGCAAAAGAAAACTTGCGAGAACTTACGCCTTATCCATAAACTCCCGCACTTTCCACATGTTCATTATAACATTCGTTGCACTATTCACAGAAAAGAATATTGTGTTCGATCGTCGAACGAGAAATTATTGTTGAAGGTAGCGATAAGGTGCACCAGATGTTTTTCCAAGCATTTGATATCTCAGCGAACGAAGGAACGTCACCAGGCGGTGGCCATATTCTCCCTTCCACGTTCCAATGAGCGCAGATGTTTTTTTACATCGATGGTGGACGTCGAAAATCGTCGAACGTGTACGACATGTAATGTCCTTCCTCGGTCAAACAACCGATCAACTTCCAATCTTCGTTACTACGAGATGGAATAAAAAAAAAAAGTAGTCGCCTTCTTAGGAAGATCCGAATCCCATCAGATGTTGAATCGTCGGATACAGCTGCGTGTAACGCGTGTCTATCGTTTTGCAGCTATCTTCACGCTCCTCGTCGTACTCGCGCCAAATTATGAAACTACTTTTCTTTTCTTTTCTTTTCTTTTCTTTTCTTTTCTTTTCTTTTCTTTTCTTCCTTTATCCCATTTATCACGCGTTTTAACAGATTTAACTAACCAAAATCGACTTATATTTCTCCTATTCATTATCACTCGATGAATAATCCTTTTTGCCTTTCCTTGCCTATGGAAAAAAAGCATAATTTAAGATTAAAATTTTATTACCGATCGGAATATTTCTGTAGGTAAAAAATTTACTAAAGAAAACGTAGCCAATCACGTGTCTTTCTTATCTACTTTTCGATTAATTTCGTTTGTATTTAAAGTATGAAATATTTGTTCGTTCGAAAATTACTGATCAATGAGATTAGATTAGAAGTTAATGAAATTGCTGGACAATCGTGAAAGAAGAAAGAAAGAAAAAAAAAAAAAAGAAGCCATAGGGACATTATGTTTTGCATTCTAGGGAATATCTTATGCTAGTACAACGAAGTTAGCTATTTTAAATTCACTATGTAATAGGAGAACGACGCGGTCCTCCAAATAACTGAAAAATAAATACACGTGAAAGCCATTTAGGCATTACAGGTATACACCAATAACAATAGTATAAAAAAATCTGTCCTCCATTGTTGTTCATTTATCATGGATTACGTAAGCGGTGTAAACGTTAAATCAAAGGAACTTTGTATTTCGAAAGACGAATGTAACCGTTGCGAGTGAATAATAACGTTAATTGAGCGTGCGTACCATTTACACCGATTCAAATATGCCAGAGTTTCTATAAATCGTTTTTGAATTTAATAGAAGAGAATGGCAGACTTTAATGAAGGTGTTGATGGGAAATTGGCTTTTCGAATGCGAAAAGTCAATCCCGAACAGTTTCATACGCTCGTCAAGATGCATTTATCTTTTGAACTGGATCTCAATACGGAGGAGTAAGTTAGAAGATAGGCCCATTAATTGTTTATATTTCAAAATATATTATTACTTTTAATTAAGATAAATCTGGATTATCTTCTAATTAACATGCATTCTTCTAGTAATGATTGTATTATCGAAAAGGCGAAATTAAAAAAATGGGGTATATTGAATTTTGCAAGGAAACCAAAGTCAACTATTAATCTACAAAAAGTAGAAGGTGCTAGTCTATCTGAAAATGGAATAAATCAAGTTAAACAATTAATAGAATACTTATCCAAAGAACAAAGTAGGTTATTTGATCATGTTGATTAAGATAATAGAACGTTTAATAAAGATTCTTTTTCTTTCTTTTTTTTTCTTTTTTTTTTTTTTTTTTTTTTTTTTTTAACGCAATGTTAAAGGTATTATACAGGAAGGAATATTTCGACGTACAGGGAAATTGACAAGGCAGCAAGATCTGAAAAGTGCACTTTACCAAGGTGTTCCATTAAATCTTGAAGATGGTCGATTTAGCGTACACGATTGTGCATCTGTTTTAAAAGGATTTTTAGCAGAGCTATCTGAACCTCTCTTAACAGATCTCCATTTTCCAGCTCACTGTCAAATTGCTGGTAAGACATTATCATAAGGTTTATGCATTAAGACGCAAAGTGTAATGAACATATATAATATTTTTCATTTTACAAATTGAAAAATTGCAGAATTGTGCAATTTGAATGACAACACGAACGAAGCCAGATTACTTAGATCCTTGCAATTGCTTTTATTGCTTTTACCACCTCCAAATAGGCATATATTGAAATGTGTCCTTAATCTCCTCAATAAGACGGCAACTTATGAACATAATAACAAAATGAACTGTGATACTCTTGCTACTCTATTTACTCCTCATCTATTGTGTCCACGAAAATTATCACCTGAGGCATTACATACTAATTCACAAAATTTGTCGTGTTTGGTCGCCTTTATGATTAAAAAAGGTATGGAATTATTTGATATACCTCCAAAATTGGCAACCGATATAAGGGCTTATTGGATAGAACAGGAAAGAAAATTATTAAGTCCTAAAAAGACAGACGTAAGTTGTATTGCGGGAGAAACAATAGAATGGATTAAACGATTTATTAATTCAACTTTATTTTTTTTTTTTTTTTTTTTTTTTTTTTTTTTTTTTTTATTGCAGTCGAATGAATCTGTACCAGACACTACAGGCACGGCGCATACTGTATTCAGTTTCGTTGACCATAAATTGACGGCAAAAGCTAATTCCACTCAAGATACTCAGGCAGCTCTTGCTCAGCTTTATGCTCATATACAAGCAATGCCAGAGTCTGCAAAAAAACGAAGACTTGTAAAGCAATTTAATAAGGAAAATGGTCAAGGTACACCCAGGCACGTGAAAAATGTTCGAACCAAGAGTCTTGGGGATTCGATAAAGAAGCACATCTTTCAAAGGAAACTTTTGGGTCATAAAAAATTCATAGATATCAATATTGGATGCAACATTACCAGATCTAGTAGCGAGGAAAATATATTGTCTACGGTAAGAAATCTCTATTTTTATGTCACTCGAATCGAATTTCTGTTTATTATTATATAATATTCTCTTACTATGTTTTACATTTTATTTCGTGATAATGATATTATCAAGTGATCATGTTTTGCATGTGTTATACAGAGTCTTGAAAAGCCATTCTTTCAAAAAACTCGTTTCACCAAATCGGATGATGAATTTAATTTAGAAAATTCTGATTCTCATACTAATAACCTTATACGTACTAAACACATTAGTAACAGTACTGGTAGCCTCAACGAGCCTACTGCATCGTTTTATAAAGATAAAAGGAAAGCTATGCTCGTGGGTCTTGTAAATATAACCGATAATAAACGCACTAATGAACAAAGTATTAACAAGAAAACATCACCGAAACAGAAGAAGAAGTCGTATGTAAATAATTCCGGAAGTTATAAGACGACGAATAGAAGTACCTTTTTACAGGAAGATTCTTTTAATGATGGAGGTACAGAAAAAATTAGTAATTTATCTGGTACTACTACTATTAGATTGTCTAGGCAATCCAGCGAGCCACCAGATATCTACTCTTCTCAAATTACAACAAATAAAGTTGATAGCAGTGAATTGATTAGACAATATTCTGAGCCAGTATTTCCAATATCTAGAAGAAAAAATATAGAAGTCGCTTGTAAATCTAGAATCACGCAAGATGTTGACGCAAAATCATCTGAGTTGACAATAAAATCTGAATCATTTACGGAGAATGCATGCTCATATCCATCTCCAATAGTTAAAAACAGATTTTGGAATGTATATGCTGCTCATACTTCTACGCCATCAAACCTTTTACGAAGGAGTTTAGTCGCTAATGATTACATATTGACACCTATCACTAATAATGATGACAAAAGCATGAGTCCTATCACACAAAGTGCAACTAAAATGACAAAAGCTATGCAGGTATGCACGTTCTTTATTTCTACGTCTTCTATAATACTATATACACGACGATTATATAACATAATATAAATATAATTATATCGATTCGTTCTTATTTTCTGATAACTCTTGAAATAACAGGAAACTATGATGACTCCACGTTCTCGTAAACCCGTCATGATGGTATCAGGATCGAATCTTTGCAATCTTGCCAGTATGAATGACAGTTCCGTACAACATAATAACGTTTCTAATAACTTGCGTAGATCAAATATTGATCTCTTAGCTCATATGAGCTGTTCTTCTATTTTAGAGGAATTACGTAAACCAGATAGTGCAGACGGTGAATTTATTTATATGGAAGGCGTTGACATAGACGACAAAGAAAATTGTACAGAAGAAATATGTCAAAAGCACAATTTGGGTACTTCAATAGCGGACGATTGTTGTACCATGACGCAACAAAGCTCTATGTCAATAACAAGCACATTTAGGGAATATTTATTATCAAGAAGCGTATTAACTGCTAGTCCTGTTGATCTTAGTTTTACTTCGCGTACTGATGATTTTGAGCAATCAGAATCTGACCTAAATATTTTAAATGAAAATGGACTATCTAGTAGTTTACTTCGTTGTTTAGATGGAAACAATCCAGAATCTGATACATCTGGTATAGCTTCTGGAAGTACGAATAGCGCTAATGATTCGACAGAAAAAATTGAAGAAACTGTTTCCCCAAGAAAACGGGGAACTAGTTTACAACGTAATGACTCGAAAAGATCTATAAAGGATAAAAATATATTGAAAGGAGAACGCGGTCAAAGTTTTAAGTATAAACAGATAAGTGAGTCAAGATTAAATTCTACGAAAGTGAAAGATACATTTCAGGAGACTTCATTTTAAATTCGAGTAAAATTACTTAAAGTATAAGTACAAATCAATGTGAATCTCAGTATGGACACTAATGAAATGTAAACGTCGTGATTTTTAGTCAAGTTTTACACTGTTGATCGTATATTATATATTTTCTTTTCTCTCTCTCTCTCTCTCTCTCTCTTCTTTTTAAATAATAGTAAGTAACCTGATGAGTTATCAGGAACGTTTCGTTCTTTTAATTTTCCTTGTTTTGAAATTATTCAATCTCATAAGATCCATGACAACATTAACTTTGATGTTATGCATGGAAATTTTACAAGTGTTTCTAATTTTCTCATATTTCCTTCAATTTATTCATAGGGGAAAATTTTTATTATGCTGGGCGCAGAAAATTTATATGTGACAATTTTATATCAGGGTAAAACATATGACATGGCTGTTTTTTTTATGTCATATCTAAGATATGTAATATATAAATTTGAAAGTAAAGTATCTACCATAATGAAAGACATTTTTTATTTAATTTAATTTCATTAATATCCGAAGAACCTACAATATAGATTATCTTGATTTCTTTCTTTTTCTTTTTCTTTTTTACACATTTTTAATACATCGTATCGAGAGTTTATCGTTATTTTCAATAAACAATGGCTACTTTCTTAACGCTTGTTTTTTATAAAGAATTATAGAAAAAATAAATACTGTTTATATATGACAATGGCAATATTATAGAATTGCTTATCATTATTTTATATATATATATATATTATTTTTATTCCCTATAATATTGTAGTTAATAATGACACATGATATTTTATTACCGCCGAACATATGCATATGTGTATATATATATATATATATATGTAATAGGTCATGTTGGTAATCTTATGTCTCTTATTTTTCAATATGCTTACCTAAATACGTTTTCGTTATTCAGAATCATGTATATTCTATAGTATTTAATAGAAAGACATAGATGTACAACAGACATCATAATTTTCAGAATTATGTGAAGATGTGGGAGATGATTCCAATGTAGTGCCTGGAGATGTAGATGTGGGTCAGAACATATCATCATGACCCAAATCTGGAATATATGAAAGACCACGCTCTTTCAAAGCCTTGTTCATCAAACGCTTTTGATCTTGTTTCAATTCTTGTTCTCTTCTTTGTGCATCTAGAATATCATCCACTGATACTTCCGTTAACGGTAAATCTTTTTCTTTTTCCCTATCCTACAAATAGATAAAAAAAAAAAAAATCTTCCTCCACTCTTGTAAATAAAAGTATATTTATAAGAGCATAGCTTACTATTTCTCCTAGTAGGACAACATTCTCTCCTCTGACAATAAATATGCCTCTTGGAATATCCCCATATTCTTTACCAACATGAATTCTTTCAATGGTACGATGGAGTACTATATTAGCAAATTGATCGACGCTTCTGAGATATCCAATTAATGTTCTACCGTCTCTCAATAAAACCATTAGTTTTTCTAAATCAAAAGCAATATATATTCATAGAAAATAATATCAAACAATAAATATATTTGTATAACGTTATGGTAATGTGTCGATACTAAGTGAACAAGATAAACTTATATTAAAAATTTGATTCGGCCATCTATTAATGAATTTATTTCTTTTTAAACAATAGACTTGACGTACGTAATTGAAAAAAGTGATAAATGCCGGTATAACCTATAAAAATCGTAGGAATACAAGAGTCACACATACTGTCAAGTTCTCCTAATAAGGAAGCTGTTCCTGGAACGACGTTCATATTGTATAGTTGTCTTTCGTAATTCTTCGATATTACAAGATTCACGAAGTAAGCGCAACAGTCGTATCTACTAAATTTTCGATCCAATATGATCCGATGCAATGTAAATTGATCATAAACGCAAATATGATTAAAAACACTTGATTATTAACTGAGTTAATGATACTTTTGCCATGTGATAAAAAAAACTCAACATATTCAACATGTATTTAAGATTTTTATAATGATTTATATTATTTAATAAGCGACACTGCAAACGTCTCTATAGGTATGGTACTTGTGATAAAATGCGTGAGGCCATATTGGATTTAAGTCGAGAATAATAGACGTTCTAAACAAAAATAAAATAAAACTTTCCTTTCAAAGGATAATTATTATATTCTTTCTTTAATTTAATACTTATTCTTTTTGAATTTATTCGATTGAAAAACAGAAAAAGAAAAATTGGAATTAATGTATTTTATTTTTGCATCGGACAGTACTCATTGGACGAGTCGAATGTTGAATGACCAATGAAATTTAAGTTAGCAGCCATTTAAATTTGAATTATCTCTTAATTTCTATCAATATTTTTTATTTTTTTGTACTCATCTTCAAATTTAATTTCAATTTATAATGAATACTTTGACAATAAAAGGATTTAATATTTATCAACTAAATAAATATTAATATGTCCTATCATAAATAATTTATTCGATGATTTAAAAATCGTATATAAATAAATTTAGACGCAGTATTTAATGCGATTAGATGCAAGACGTGAGTATTTGACCTTTTTCGCGACACTTCATAAATGAATTATAATGCCAAAGATTATAATGTCAAGTTATGTAAGTTTCATCTTCTATCGTCTTCCTCTCTTTCTCTCAATAGTAGTTTATATTATTCTCGCAATATCATTTTTCGATCTCTTTCAATGGATCATTTTATCTTCAACAGTTGAGTAACCATATTAAAAGAAAAAAAAAAAAAATGGCAATATAAGGACGACTATAATTACTGATTTAACGATTGTCAATACATCAACGATCATTAATCTTTTAACTCGTTAGTATTAGGTAATAATTAATAATAATACAAGATTCGATAATTTTCGTCTTACGTAAGGAGCATCGAAGATAAGATAGTTCTTCTTCTTCTTCTTCTTCTCCTTCTTCTTATCCAATCAGATCAATTCAATTACTTGATCGTATCTTTCTTTTCTCGCCAAGCCACTTACGAAGTTACTCGTTTGCTTGCAAAGACAATGAACCGACGTGAAATTTCCTTCTTCTTCGAGAAATACAGAGAGAGAGAGAGGGAGAGAGAGAGGGAGAGAGCGAGAGAGAGGGAGAGAGAGAGAAAGAAAGAGAGAGACTGCAATGTGCAATGGCATTTGCCGGTGGCTCCTTTCACGCAAAACGCTCGCGTTCCAGTCTTGTATCTTTCTTCGAAGACGTATCAGGATCGACATGGTGAACAATGGAAAACAACGATAGGATGTTATACGTGAGTTCGTAGAAGACATAGAGAAAGAAAGACAAAGATATAAATAAAAAAGGTGTCCATGGAGGAGGTTTGAGTGAACATACTAAGTTCATCCTCATCACTTTCACTTTAACTCGTTGTATCGTCGGTGGATACTTGTAGATAGTCTATACGTTCAACCGGTGATCTTATCCGTATTATTCAAAATACTCATCTCTCGGAAATCTCGCGACTCGATCGTGTTTTTCGGAATGGAAGTCCGAGTCGAATCGTGGATCCTCGGAATCATTCTACATTTTACCGCATTCATCGTTCTTGTACATCCTGAAGAAGTCTTCGTAAGTACTAAACATTATCGCTGGCTAATTATAGAATTATGTGTTCGTGGAAAGTTCATTATATTGATAATTATCAACCGGGAGCAAAATCACAAGGGGAATCTTAAAGATAGTAGATCGGATCGAGTCTTATAGAATCTTTCTATACCTGTAGTTTATTTGATCCATCATTTGTTTTCATTGATAAACATTCTTTGGAAGAAATGAACGTGTGATAGTTGAAGCTCTGCGGAATATAATTATTGAAATTATCGGAAGAAAATGTTAACAATGAAAGTTACAAATAGAAAATTGCGCTAATAATTACAAATGATTTCGAACGACTATTATCGATATCTTCGTCGAAGTGTTAAAGGAAGAAAGAAAAAGAAGGAAAAGAGAAATGAACATTTTTCGATTCTACAAACTGGAACGTAGCCGAGCGTAACTATCACGTTTGTTTATCAACTTGATCTTTCTTTGGAGATTACGGTAGGTAATTTTAACAGGCATCGTGTAATGACACTATAATACTACCGTGCAGTAATGGTATCGGCGTTGTACTGAGTTACGCTGATCTCAACACGATTACATGATAAATATGGCATACCAGAGAACCCGCTGTGGTATTTGAAATGCTAGAAAATAGAAGGTAGTACTGGATCGAGGTAGAAAGGCAAGGTCATTTGCAGAGAATACTACAAATGCATTCACATATTTCTCACGGACGAGTTTGTCTCATTCGAAGAGAACTTTTCCTGAATTATTTACAATCTCACAGATTATTATCGACAAGTTCAAGATCGAACATATTCAATTACTATATGTAAATGAATGAGGGCTTCGAAGTATATAAAAAATATGTCGATCGGATTTGTTGCAGAATACGACACCTCCGCCATTGAGAACAAATTTCTCATGTTTCGGTAGAGCAATGGGATTCTATGCGGACATTGAGGCAGACTGCAAGGTCTATCATACGTGCGACGATCATGGTAACAAGTTCAGCTATCGTTGCCCGGAAGAAACAGCCTTCCGACAGGATGCCTTGATTTGTGATCACGCGAGACTCGTCGATTGTCGTGCTACTACTTACGACGATAAAAAGTCGCTTCGTGGAAGTAGAAGCGAAGAGGAGAGCTTAGGCTTGAGCGTACCTTCGTTCTTCAATGTTCCACCGCCGTTGGATAATTCGAACGATCATCATTCCTTTTCTAGATCCTTCCAGGTGATCCAACCTCCCGATAAATCACTGACCGATAAGGCACAACCCGGCTTTGTTTTCAGTGCCAGTGTTTTCTTGAGAAATCAGAAAGATCACGATTCCCATAGGAAATCAATGAACGCTCAGGAGACTGAATTTATTTTAGATCCATCTCGATGCAATCGCAATGAAGAACACAAAACGACAGGGTTCAATTCGAATAACCAGGTCTCACACTTTTCTTCGACTCCTCGCCCATTTTCTCATGGTCCTTATCCCAAAGAAGACCCCAATCGATTTTCCAGTTTCACGAGGTCAGATTTAGGAACGAAGAATTTACATGGTCGAACGTTCGTCAATGTGCCAATGATTTCCAGAAAAACTCAGCCACCTCGAAAGGATCTTTTCCATACCACTACTACTACTACTACTACTACTACTACTACCAACGTTTTCTCTTTAAGCACGAAATTACCAACGAACGATATTACTAGGGTCAACTCGAACACTTACAACAATAGAGATTATCCTTATTTTGAAACGCTCAGATCGATCCAGGCCAATGCTATGAGCACGACTACGCCAAGAACAACGATAGCCACCACAGAAATTCCTGTTCATGCTCTTACTATGTCTTTGAAGCCTTTAGTACCCAATGAACTGGAATATGATCCCTATTATCCAAGGACACCTGCGTCTACAGAAGCTTATTACACCGATAGTCACCTCAGCAAAGATTCCGAATCCTTTCGGTTTACGACGCAACCACCTTGGTCAGGTATCCACTTTGAAATACCAGCTGTTTTACCTGATCTCAACACCTTAGAGGATCTCGTAGATCGTCGAAAATTATTCTATATTCCCCGTGTTACCAGACATTGATTTTAAATGTACGTTTTACATTCTAAAAATTAAATCGTAGAAAAGAGAGAAAGCGATAATTTTTCATCCTTCGTTTTTTTTTCTTTATATATATATATATATATGTATATATATATATATGTATATTTATGTGCGTATAAATATATTTTAACTTGATAAGGTGAATTAGTTTGGAAACATAAAAGGATAAGTGGACATCGAATGAATACATTCTGTTTCTTTTCCACGATATGAAAAGCTAATCGTATCAGTAGGAAAACTGAAAGTCAATCTTGAAAGTCAATGATTGCTATCGTTATTCACGTTGTTGGAGGAATAAGTTATCGTGACTGGATCGGATAATATAGCATTTTTATTAAAGCTATGCAACTTTAATTCCGTGGATTTCGTGGAATCCATGAATCCTAAAATGGTTTCCGTTCTTGTTGGAGATCTCACGTTGGTCGCCGAATTTCTAAGAAAATCAACAAGTCTTGATCGTCTCGATCTCTTGTTCACGAAGAAAGTAACATTTACCCATTGACGTAAATCCGATAACCAGCAACATTTTCAAGATTTTCGGGTATCTTCCACGAGAGTAAAAGACATTTGCAGAATTCTTGTACGACTTTGAAATCTGTCGGTGATGGTGGTACAGTGTCGTCGCAAGACGAATCAAGAAAAGCTTTGTCGTGTTCTTTCACCGTTTCATTTGACGATAATGTCGAATTTATTCTTTTTTCCTGCAAGAAATAATTCAAAGTTATCAACGGACGGAAAATAATTTATTTTTATGTCATTCAAAGTTAATTGTGAACGACGAATTTAATGTTGATCGATATAAACAATTAACAATTTTTTTTTTTTCGAGACGATACAATTCGACCAGTAAAGAAAGATATATGTTTTGCATTTTATTTAAAAGCAAATTTGTATCAATTGTTCGTCATTTTTCAAGTTCGACATTATGATTATATGTACCACAGAAAGTTTGCTCATGGTTTTACGTAAATACGTATAAAGGGCAGACCGATCAAAATCCCAATACGTATATTCGAGACAGGGTGCGGCTAAATTTTTGGCTATTTGAGCATAATTGACAACACCACGTAATCCTTCTGCTAAAATGGCTATCATGCTGTCTTTGCTTCGGCACTTACTTTGTAAGATCTCGATTGCAGTTGCGAGTCCTGATATCATAGGATTAATGATTAGAAAGAGATTATTCGGAATTAAACAGAAACGAATATAAGATATATTTTTAACCGGAATACGTTGCCCTAATTGGTGGAGGACAGGACAATATTTCTGTGTTCTTCTGACAGCTACTACAAGCTTGTATTAATTCACGATAATATTCGTTCTCTTTTTTATAAGATTCGATTTTCTGTTGCAATTTTCGCGCTTCTTCTTCCAAGTCAAGTTGCTTATCATCCTTTGAATGTTTGCAATTGCTCTCACATTTTCCCTGTGAATCGGATATCGTATCTTGACCATCAATTATGTTATTCATTCGTTTCACTATTGGATCTATCGGAATGTTTACACTTGAGTATTCATTGCAGCTACAAAATTGACAATTGATTTCGTAATTACTCTTTTCCGATTTTGTAGGCTTATTTGATCCAGAGCTCTTCTGGTCTGGTCTGTTTAAAATAGGATACTGATTTTTATACGATGAAACATAAAAATAAAACAAATGAATGACATTGAACATACATTTTAAGATCACTTGTAGGACTAATTGTGCGCTTTGTCTTTTTTTTAACTTTTTTTAAATCACTTGGAGCTATACACGGTGAATTCGAATATCGTATACATTCACAGGAACAAGTAGATTCGCCTTCTAAAAAGTATCCGCATTTGCACGGGCAAAACTATGAAAAGTTGTTTGAAAAATTTTTTAAATACACATTATAATAGAATAAATCAATATCTTAACTAATTAGCACACTAAAAACGAAGCATTTATTTATCGTTTTTTTTTTTTTGTTTGTTTGTTTGTCCGACGTTTTGTCAATTTCTTATAATTTCTTACATTTTATGTTACTTTTTTTTTTTTCCAGATAAAAGCATATTAATTCATAAAAATTTACACGATTTTCTAACCTCTTCTGAGTTACTATGATCCCGTTTCTTTATTCTTTTCTGCGTATCAGATACAGACGTTGCTTGACTACCGGTATTGAAAGACCATTTGCACTCAGGCCCGATATCGCATTGAGTCGAACAAGATAACTTTTGACTTTTCGTTGATTTTATTTGTAACGTAGAAGTAATTTGGCTGAATACAGAAATCGAATACGTGGATGTACCAACATCCTTCTTCGAACCAATTTCCATACTCATACTTTCAAAATTTTCAACCGAATATGATTGTTCGTTTATTATTTCAATTTTATTGGGAGACATGACTTGGGAATCAAACTCGCAAGTACAATCAATGCACTTATCTTTCTTCGACGACATGCTACTCGTAGGATCTTCACATAAGTCTCCACATTTAGGCTTGATAGAGTAAATTGGTTCGGTAATGTTTATATTCTCTAAATAATCAGTTGTTTCATTACGAGTTATTAACTTTGTCAGAATATTTAAAAATGAATCGAACGATATATTCGAATGATCTTCGTAATCCAATTCTTCCTGACGATCTAAAGATCGATCTTTGTGAATAGATAAAAGAGATGTTAAACGTGGAAAGAACTTAATGACGAATAATTAAATTAATTACTATTGGTTCCGTCTAATTCGTCGTGCTTTCTTTCTACTTTACATTCGCAGCCAACATCCATTGTTCTTACGTATTCGTAAGATTGAATGCTAAATGAATCATCATCAACAATGCTGGGTTCTTGTTGGAGACATTTTTGAAATTGTACGCCTCTATTTTGTACTTCGCTGTATTCCTCATCGGTAGTTGTTATTGATCGAGGTTTTAAACAATCAGAATATAACGAGCATGCTATACTCAAACAAGAAGGAAAAAGAATGAAAACGAAACAAGATTTTATGTGAAAAAATATTCATTAAGAGTTGAACCTTTTTTCGTTCTTCTACATAATGATACTTCTTTCTTTTCAGACTCCAATTCTTCTTGTTGCTTCTGCGAAGTCTCTAATATGTAGGATGTCTACGAATTTGTAAGAATATGATAAAAAAATGTAATATTTATTATTTATAATCAAACTATGAGTCTGATAAACGATGTTCTTACTATCTGTCGAATGAGATTTAAAAGAAGATCATCAACAATGTATTGAGTTTCAGTTTCTGGTCTTGATATTATTCGAACAGAAATACTACCATCCACTTTATCACTTTCCTCGAAGATGTTGCCTTCTTGCTGCACTTGACAATCATTCGTATTCGACATAAGTTCGTCAAACTTCATTCCACACAATTGACAAGTCGAAGATACATCTTCAGGCTCACGAAGCTGCTAAAAAATATCATTTTGAATCCTTTCGGTCAGATAATTTCTCTCGAACGAATTTCTCCGATAATCATAATTCCCAAGTGTTTTTGATAGTTGTCAACAACTGGACCTCGATGAGCCCGGGCTTTCCAGGGCGAGCGACGAACGTTCTGCAAATAAAATTAGGCATGAGGAATAGCGGCTCGACGATATTTGGTGAGTAGCATTTTTTTCTTTTTTTTTTTTTTTTTTTTTTTTTTTTTTTCTAATCGTGCAACTTCATTTTGCTAGATCGACACTTTTGCACCCTAGAAAGCCTGGATGTCAGAGATCAAGAGATTTTTCTTAATCTATTTATCTCTATTTCTTACATCGTTTGTTTGCCTTAATTGATGACAGACGATTTCAGTTTGAGGTACCTCGTCTTTTAATTGGCTAAGTTGTTTCATTTTGAGCGCTGTTTGTTTAATTGGCTCTAAAAGTTCACGTAACGTCGATAACTGCAACAAGAATTCTTTTAAAATCATATCAAACTTATATAAATAAGATTATTTAAAATCCTAAATTACCTCGCTACTTATAATAGAATCCTCTTGATCCATGGTTACCATATCAGCGGCAGTATTACGTTCAACGCAAAAACGATATGCAGGACAAACATTGGCACGAGTTCGATTAGCCGATACTGTCTCATTACTATCGTTAGCTATTAAAATGATATCACCGATTGAAAGGTTTGATGATTGAAGATGAATCTTTCGACGATCACAATCTGTTTTAGCCGATTGTTTCGTCGCACCATATTTCGAGGTGATTCCATCTTCTCGTTTTCGACGATGATTATTACAGTTATTATTATCGTCGTACTTGTTATCCTTATTATTTAGCTTTACGACGATTGCACGAAAGAGTCCCGGTAAAAGAGCATGTGTATACAATCCGTTGCCATTGTCGTTAGTGAGAGGCGTCATAAGTTTCACGATAGTTTCTTCATTCATCATTGAGCTTTTCTTTTTCTTCTTTTTATGTTTCTTATAGTTGTTTGTTCGTGAGTAGAAATCTTTCACGAAAAAGAATTTTTTATGAAATAAGATTTTTCACGATTTTGTTAATTTTTTGTAAGCTTTTTCAATCAACGACGTCGACGACGTCGATCCATTTTTCTGAATATCGCTGCATCTCCGTCTTCTTTTCTACGCAATTATTTGCTGCTGAAGTTGTTCTTCTTTTGTTCAATTTTCTTTTTATTCATGAACGACTATAGATTTCTATAAAATACTAGTCTGTTAAATCGGATAGAGTGAGAGTGAAATTAATTACTTAGAGCGCTGAAAATGACGGCCATTTTGAAATTGACCTTTACAAAATCATCTTGATTAGAGGAAATAATAATTGGAAATGAGTGGTTTAGACAACTTAAGAAATAAAATTTATAGAACAATTGACGAGTATAAAAATGGCTTCAATTATACGTACGATAACGGAATAATATATATATATATATATATTTTCTTTTTTTAAATGATTTCGCATTATTATAACGTGATAAATTCGATTTTATTGCTTTCGTTAGGAGTTCGGAAGTACCTAAAGAAATTATCTATGTCTACTAGAGAATGATTATCTTTAAAAATCAAATAATCGAAAGAATTCATTACAAGTTTCATTCGACACAGTATATATGAACTTCAGTGAGATAATAAACAATTTCATAGAAATCTGTCTTATGGTTGGCCTTTTCATTTTCAATTTTTCAAGTCTACGACTCCATTCAGGATTTCAATAAACAACAGTTTCTAACCTATTCTTGGCTTACCAAAATTTTGTTCTCGCTTTTTTCCCCTCCTCTCGTCTGATACTTTCTCATACTAAATGGAAAACGATTCGAAGACTTTCAAAACAGAGAATAAATGCGACGAAAGTAGAAAAGACAACTCGAGCTATTGGAAGCGTATGATGAGGGGTTACGAGAAGAGGAACGCCTCGTTAGAGAGACGTCGTGCAGCTCTCATTGAGAGGGTTCATTTTATGGAGTGTGCATTGCCGTCGTTGTTAATGAGCGCTGCTGTTGTCAGTACTAACAGATCCGAACAACAGTCTCCAAAAGTTTCTTGTCACGATGGAACGTCTGACAGGTACACGCACGCACACTTACATACGTTTTGCATTTTAATACTGGAATTATCAAATTTGTCAAAAAGTAACATTCTTGTTTAATTATTATTATGTAAAAACGATTAATCAAATATCCATCCAATTGACAAATTGGTAAATTCAGATTTACAGTTTTCCTGTTAAAGGCACATAAACGGAAATATTTTGAATTTCTTATTCAAAGAACAAGTTTTTAAAAATTCACATAAAGATATTTAATAATTACAGATCGTCACGTAAAACGTAAATCGAAGGATACTCAAAGATACGAATAAAAATAATAATAATAAAAAGAATCGAACATAAGTAAATGGAATGAAAACTTTTCACTATACAATTGTGATCGTAAAAAAATTGTACATTACTGTCTATGATACCTATGTTATGTTTCTGATGAAATATTTTCACGATTTTATTCCTCGTTTCCTCTTCTATAATACAATGTGACAATTGATATCAAACTGAACGCTGTCAGAAACAGGATATATATTTTTATCTTTAGAAAAAAAAAAAAAAGAAAAAGAAAAACAAAAAGAAGAAAAAGAAAAGAAGAAAAATAACGATACATTCGCGCAAACAATATCAACTTTATTTCGTATACGGGTACATGATAAAAGGATAAAACGAACAAACAGTTCCATGTCGACCGCGTAACACTAAAAAAAGAAAACAAAGGAGCAAGAAGACGAAGAAGAAAATAAAAATAACAAGACTCGTGTAAAATTATGAATACAGTAGTAGTGTGCTTACATACATACATACTTGTAAAACTAAAGGATAAAACTCAAAACACTAACCACTGTAAAAACGATATGGTAAAAAGAACGTGGCGCTACGCTCGAATGAAAAGTGGACTAGAGACACGTTTTGTAAATCCTACAAAGTTATTCAAATAATATATATATATATAATTTGTATACGTATATTATAATGCAAAGCCGGCATACACGCACACACTTTCTTTCGTTTGTTCATTTATTTTCTCTCTCTCTCTTTCTCTCTCTCTATTCCTTATCTTTCCAAAGATACGAAAGATATAATGCAGGCCAGTGATTTCATCTCTTTCTCTCTTTTTTTCATGGTTTTTCTTTCGTTAAAAATACACGTATTTACATATTTACGTGTATCATTCCGTCGTATTCGATTTGAAAAAAAAAAAAGATACAATTTTGTTCGTACTGTACGCACTGCTAAATACTTACGTACGTATAATCTTCGTTGGGATTATGAATTCGTTTCGATTCGTATTTCGTAAAATCGCTTACGTGAAGATTATGATTTCGGTAAACAAAGCAAGCGGAATCTGTTTTATACAAAGGCGAGGATAAAGAATGGCAAGGATCGACTCTTTTTTCTTTCTTTTGCGTTTTTTCTTTTCTTTCTATAATCTAACAAGTTTCTCAGATAGAAATCGACGGTACGAAGCCTTTTCATCGAAGAAAATTTGTGCGACGTAAAAAAATTATTTGTTTATATTGTAAAAAGAAATTATATATATATATATATATATATATATATATGTGTGTGTGTGTGTGTGTGTATAAAAGAGAACTGAGAAACGTGTACGTTTATCCGAATCGGACTGGATTTTTAGTTTTCTTTTTTTTTTTCTTTTGCTTCTCGTAAGATCAGACACAATTTGGAAAGCACGATTACTTCGGCGAAACTCTTTTTAAGTATTCAAAATAGTTTTTATCGGAATATATTAACGAGTCAAACCGATATAAGAAAAAAAATGCGACTCACGAAATTTATATTTGAAAGTTTCGTTATCGATTAAATCGCCATTTCGAATTATATTCGAACAAGAACGGCGATCAAATACATTTTTTTCTCGATCGACTTTCCATAGATTTGACATTTTCGATACTTTCCTTATTTGGCATTTTTTCAATCTGTTTTGTTTGAATCCCATAAGATATTCAATCGCGTTTGAATGAAAAAAAATTAAAAAAGAAAAAGCATCAAAATATATCTCTATCAGATGTAGATGAATTCGAAATCGAAATTCATGCAATCTGATTTGGTCTCGTTTATATATAAACCGATTATATTAATTTATTAACCGATTATATTAATTTTGGCACTTGCAATGGGGTCCTTCGATTTTCTTTCTTTTGGCTTCTTTTTATTTTTATCGTATGTAACCTGTCGGCTTCGATTTACAAGCGCGCATGATACTCTCTTTTCTTTTTTTTTTTTTCTATTTGCTCTCGATGGTACTCAACGATGACGATGACTTCGCTGTTCTTTCCTCAGGAACAAATTCTGATCGATGCTTGGCCGCTGTCAAGCAACGCCAGCCATTTTGTCCTGTAACAATGAAATATTTTGATATTTTTCTATGATTCTTTTTCTATCGATTATTAATACGAAGAATTGATTTAACATTTCAATGAATGACTCATTTATTTGTCGTTAAAAAATTAACATTTTCAATAGTGACTCATCTAACGACTAGTTCTCTATTTACTTACTTAATTCTTACTATGAATCATTATCGAACCATCTGATTTTATAATCAATGAATGGAAAATAACAGAAATTCTATACGTTCTATCTGTGGATTTTATTAAAAATAAATATCTTTGATAATTTCGTGATGTTCCATGAGTTACTCGATTAAACAAAGAACAGAGGACATTGATCAATTAATGAATGATGCTTATTAAAATTTCGTTTACGATAGAGAATCGTATATAGTGCTATCTTATGACAAGAAATAGGAATTACATGCTTCGATATTAAGATTGTACGATATAAATGGCAAAAAATAGAATTGATTTGTTCTGATTAGATTATGATGATATTCGGATTAAGAACAAAGAAAAATTAAACGTTTCTTTTTTAAACTTAAATTTAAAAATGAAATTAATGTAAAAAAAAAAAAAAAAAAAAAAAAAAAAAAAAAAAAAAAAACGAACTATGTATTTCTTTTTATATCTTTACCTTGCTAGTGCATTCAGATCAACGTGAAGCTTATCGATCGTATCGTGGTACTTGCAATGATGTTGAGTATAGGCGCGTGTGCAAATGGTGTCTACACCGACAAGAGACGAAAGGACCTTCACCTCCAACGAAAGTAGATCACCTGCCACAGAAGATACACGGTAAAGTAGTAGACGATCTATGTTTTTCCTTCCCATGATTCTTCCCGACAAGTGATTCTTATTCGTGAAAAAATGCGAAACAAATGTCTTTGACTTATTGTAAATGGAGACTTGCAATATCGACTGCGAAAGTCGGAGGGAAAGGAAATCGATTTTCAATTTTCGAGCTACACACTAGAACATTACATATCCAATAAAATATATATATATATATTTGAAAACATAAAATTATCATATCTTTTTTTTTCTTTTTTTTCTAGATATAATGTGCCGTGTTGATTGATTTACTCGTTGACTTTTATCACGATCGTTTCCTTCCGGCTTATTCGCTTCACTATACACTCGCATGAAGATCTACGAAAAATTGAACAACAATTAAAAGCATAATTAGAAAGATTAGCCTTGTTTTAAAGAGATGACGAAAGATAGAAGAATAGAAGCGCCATTTTTACCACCACCATAAATACTGAACGACTTACGAAGAGAGATCGTCGTTCAATTGGCTATTATTGCTAATAGAAAAGTATAGAGGAAGTATAAATAATAACAAAATGACGGTTATACACTAGAGACTATATAGACATGTAACCCACTAAACGACGAAACTATTTATACGTCCTATTATTAACCAACGATTAAAATTGAGATGGAAAGTAAAACGAAGCGACAGAACCAGTCGAGCGAAGTGGAAGGAGGTGTAATAGCATATGCATAATATGTGTGTGTGTGTGTGTATATATAGAACAAGAAATGTATATAAGAATATATAAAAACAACTAGGAAAATTTTAGAAAAATGTGTCTAATGGCAGCGTTATTTTGTAAACTATGGCACTAACGCGACAATTTACGAAGAAGAAGACAACGGATTGACGAAAACTGACCTTGGGCCAGTTTCGAGTAGTCGGTCGCTGATCTAAATTCAACTCAAGGAGACCATGTCTGTCTCGTCTTCCATGCTTCCTCAACGGTTTACGAACCTTCCTCGAATCCGTGAGCTCCTTTCGAGAGCTCGACATTGCGTTATCCCGGAAGATAAACTTCAGTTAATTTTCCTCCATCTTCTCCTCGACTCTTCCGTCTCTTGCTTTCCCCTTCTTTTTTCCTCTTCCGCGATATCTTCCTTCGACGATCATCATTTAGCCATAAGACGACGAGATTTTGTCTTTAATCAATCGTTCTATCGAATATAGTCTGTCTTTATGCGACTTTTTTATTATACATAAAACAGAGAGAAGGAAAAGAAAACTCAAGTTCGGCCGTTCGGTTCATATCAACACAATATGGCCGCCCAGTTCGATGATATTAAATCTAATTTAACAAGAAGAAAAAGAAAAAAAAAAGAAAAAGAAAAAGAAAAAGGAAAAAGAAAAATATACTTCCACTCGTGTTCCGCTTCTAATCACCGAAATGAACTATCGCACTAATTGGTTACTTCTAAACGCAGATCTCCTGATACAAAATCAATCGATGATGCCTTCGCTCGTAATACTCGTCACGGCGTTTAACCCTCTTCGAGGATAACCTAACATTTCCCTTCGACGTTCTTGTCGAATAATCTTGTCTCTCTCTCCTGTTAGCCTTACTCTGCCTTTGTCTAACCTTCTTTTCGGACTCCAATTCGTCGTTTAAGGTAACGACCGAATCGATCGACTCGTTCTCCCTTTGATTCTCCTCCAACGTCACGGGAACTTGCGAGATCCTTCTTCTTCTTCTTCTTCTTCCTAGGTTCCCGTCGTCGTTCTCGTTTTTCTCCTTGCCATCCATTTCGTCGAGAAGATCGCCATTTTCTTCTTCTTTGGCCTCCTTTGCTACCTCTTCGACTACTTCCGCAGAATTTTGGACAACTTCGACCTGAAAATTAAAAATGGATATCCCGTTTAATTTCCTTTGATTTCAAACGAATGAGTTACTGAACGAATAGTTTTATAAACATAAATAAATAAATAAATAAATAAATAAATAAATAAATAAAAGTTATTCAGGCAGCGAAGCGATCTCATTATATTGAAAAACAAAACAAACTATAATATTATGTCTTACCATAATACGCCGTGTTTCCGGTGCAATCCATCGCTCTGTTTGCTCGGTTCTTTTGGTCGTCTGATGAACTCGGCAATGAGGACAATCCTCGATCGGTCCAGTAGCAATCGTTTGGACTTTTTTCGAACGATTCAGTACTTCCTCCATTACTTCTATCGTTGCGTTTTCTTCATCATTAAGTTCTTCCTTTGTTTTTTGTTCTGGTACAACGGAGGTGTCCATTATCGTTTCCCTCTTTTCAACAATCTGACAGTCACATTGTTCATCATTCTCGATTTTCTTCTGTTCATCAAGGCGAAGCCTATCGCTGCTTCTACTTCTGCTCCTATTCTCTATGAGCTCCTCGACGTTACGCAATTTATTCTCAAGCCAGTAAACCCTCTCCGTTAGCCTGTAATTCTCATCGAGCAATTCTTCTTCCCTCTGCTTCGTCACTCGGCTTTCTTCGATTTGCCTTTCTTCAGCCTCTTCGTAAGCCTCCAATCTCTCTTCCAAATCTCTTATGCGATCCTGATAGGACGACAATTGAACGATCGAATCAACGTCCGTGTCGAGCGGTGGACAGGTTCTAGTAGTTGGATCGATCGAGCAGATTGTTGGATTCGTTACTTTAGCTGCACGTTCTTGAATTCGTGCACGGAGTTCCTGAAGACGTTGAACCTCTTGCAATAATTCACCGGAAGGTATCTCCGTTTGTGTTCCACGACTCGCTAGCTCGATCTCTAAGCTCTCCTCATCCTCTTCTTCGAAAATACCACTTTCTTGAAGAGACAGGGGTGGTTTTCGTGGTGCGGGCGAAACCGAACGTGTAGTAGCGTAATTATTGTTGTTTGTGTACGGGATCACTGTAGCCACTGCACGATTTCTTTGCTTGTTTGCCTGATCCTGCAATCAATCGTATATATGCGTGTGTGTGAGTATGCGTTTTCTTCTTCCTTTTTATGAGATTTATGAAATGTTTGTATTTTTTCTTTTTTTTTTTTCTTTCTTTTTTCTTTTTTAATATCCTACATACTTGTTATCTAGATGTATATTAAAATGAATTCTTCGTTTTTATTATATAATAAATCGTTAACATGCATAAGTGTATTCGTGTGCGCTTGTCAAGTAACCTTCAAACGCGATTGTATAAGAGAGTCAATAGCGAATGCTCGGTGAATCTTTCATTCTTATTGAAATACGATATATGGAAACGTTCCCATTCGAAGAAGATTCTAATATTACCTCTTTCTTTCTACCAACAATGAGAGTTTTTCCTTTTTTTTTTCTTTTTACCTTGCTCGGATGTAACAGTTCCGGCGAGACAATACCGCTATCAGCCGTGTGATCAGGATTCTCTCTACGAGCGGGTGACTCTTCCAGTTCGAGAAGTCTGAATTCTAGAAGTTCGTTTTGTTCTCTCAACTCGGACAATTCCACCAGGAGATTAGCCTCTCGTTCTTCGGTCGCTCGCAACTTCTCGTTCAGTTCTTCCAATTGTTTGTTGCGATTGCTGCATCTCGTCTATTATGGGAAAAAGAAAATCAAGAAAAGGATTAAAATAAAGAAAAGGATTTATTCATAAATAAAAATTGTTTACCTCCTGCAGAAGGGCTTTTTCAAGATCAAGAACTTCGGTCTTCGCACGAGACAATTCCTGACGTTCGTCCAACAGTTTCGATTGGAGTTCCTCGATTTCGATAAGAACAGCTTCGTAAGCTTCTCTGGTGACACCTGATCCCTGCCATTGTCCACAACCACCAGGCTGAGGAGAGAGGGATGATGGTGCACTCGAAAGGGCACTGTCACCCTCCTCATGATCCTCCTCGTCGTCGACTTCGGCCACTGGCTCGAGTTCCAACCATTGCCTATAGAATTCCTCTTTCCTTTTCTTATTCGACAGTTGCTCGAGCTTTCGTTCCTTTTCCTTTCCCATGCGTGAAGGACAGACAACCGTTATTGTTACGTACAAGAGAATGGACACCACAGCGATGATTATATAAACGAGAGAGTTAGTTAACCAACAAGTATTTAATGAATTCATAAGATTTAATCTCTTCAATCCTTTTGTTTTTATTTCTTCATTCTTTTCTTTTTTCTTATCTTCAAATTTTCTTTCGGTACTATCATTTTTTAATGTTTTTTTTACAACTGTTCCTTTTGATGATGTAATTCCTTTTTATCGTTATCAAAAATTAAATAAATCATTATTATATATATATATCTCTACGTATATTTTTGTATATATCGAACGAAATAAATTTCATAATTAGAATTATAGAATCAATTTTTGAATCATTTCTAATTTGTTTCACGTATGAAATTCATTACCTTGACTGTCTGCCTGAGTATCTCGATGACTTCTTGCTGTTCAAGCGCAAGCTCACGAAGGCGCTCGACCTCGATCTCGGCTATGGCTCTGTCGCAGCCGTCTTCGCGAATATACAACTGTAATTTGTATAGAAAAAAAAAAAAAAAAAAAAATAAGGTAAACAAATCTTTTCGAATATTGCTTTTCGTTATAATATTTGTTTCTTTTTTATTCGTCATTTTACGAACGTTAATAATAATCTCTTAAATTTTTACAATTAAATATACCTTCTAATTCTTAACTTTTATCTCGCGTAAAATAAACATGACACGTGATAAAAATTCTGTCATATATATATATATATATGTAATACTGTATTTTTATTAATGTATCTGTAATTTTGTGTTTGTTTTTAATTTCAAAGAAAAAGAAAAAGAAAAAAAAAGGAAAAACAATTAAATTTTATGTTTTGATGATATTAAAAAGAAAAAGAAATGCGCAGAATTTTTTTCATGTTCTTCATAAATTTGACGGAAGGAAATACGTTTGATATTAGAAAACGTCTTGTTACATAAACCATGGCAATTATTATGGTTATATTGAAGTGTAATGTAATTATAAAGCAATGAAATAAGGACTTACGGTATGATCCTCCGCGAGGAATTTCTTCTCTCCGCGAGACGTCGACCGGATCGGTCCGTTTCTCTCGCTGTCCTGTAACTTCCGCATCTGCAATAAGAACGAAGCTATTATTAAACCACTATCGACCGTATATTTACGCACAAGCAAATGAACGAGCCTCGTTCGTGGTGCGAATTAATGGCAATGAAATAAAAAAAGATCGTCGATAAGTAGAGCACATCGTGAGACTAGAAACTGAATTTATTTCATTCCAGCAAAGGGAAACTAAAACTAGATAAAATTTTTTTATGAAATTAGATAATAATCTATCCTCTTTCTTTTTCTTTTTTATCGGTTCAATAATATCGCCAAGTTGAAAATTAGTTCGAAATGTATGTAATTTTTCTCTCCCTCTCCGTCTTTCAAAATGTTTGATTATTGAGTAATAATTAGGGTACACGTATATTTCTTTAAAATTTTTCTTACGAAATCGAGGCTTTCAGTCTTTATTCGAACTTTTTCTCTTTCGTAATAAATATTTACGTTAATTGCAAATCTTATTTATTATAAAGACAAATAACGCAATGGTTTTAGCATTATTTTTCGAATAATACGAATAATACTTAACGTTTATCAGAAAAAAATATGAGACGATAAGAGGGAGATAAGTTAAATGAACGATTGTCGTCGAGAAGAAAAGTGCAGAAAGTGCTTTTGTGTCATACTTTCTCGATCGTGGAGTCGCGACGGCCAACGTTTAACACGCCTTTCAGACGACATTATGCTAAAAAAGGAAAAGTCTGTACTGTAAAAGAGAAAGAAACAATTTTCTTTCGATCGGAATCGTCTTCGTCATCCTTTCGTTGTCGTTCCAAGGGAACCAAATGTCATGACTCCTGACGAGAAAGAGAAAAGATTTCCGTGAGGAGGAGAAGGAAGTAATAAGAGAAAGAGAGAGAAGAATACACGGTCATTGTCAGAAGAATGACGATGAAAAAAGAGTCGATAGATCGTATCGGTCGAACAGGGAAAGTGCGGATGGGAGTTACGAAACGGACATGGATCCGGTCATCGAGCTGTTACGTTTTCATTATTATCTCCTTCCTTCCTATCAATCTCGACTCTTCTTTTTTTATCCTTCGACGAGATCAGAGGAACGCATCTATGTATGTACTTTGATCACTTAGATCGAAGAGATCTATCGAGTTTTCTACGAATATGTCATTCTTTTTGATTAATCGATATCATCTAATATAATTGATCTTACTCCAATAGATCTTTTCAACTTTCTTTTTCCTTTCTTTTTTTTTTTTTTTCTTTTGAACAAAAATAACTTGTAATTGTTAAAAATTTCCAAACGATTATCGAAAATATTGAAAGTTTTGTTTGAAAATTCGTTTCTCTTTGTTATTTCTCGATCACATTCAATAAAAGATACTGTGTATGACGAAGAGAGAAAGAGAGAGAGAGAGAGAGAGAGAGAGATAACGGCAAAGGAATTTAAGAGAAACGAGGAGTTGATAAAAATTGGATAAGAGACACGTTCTATCGGGTCGACAAACTGGCAATACCATGGCTTCGATTAGCGAAAGTGATCGGTCGTTCGAATCGAGCGAGAACGCTTACCAGATGTTGCGTTTATCGTAAGTAAGTATATATATATATATATATGTATATTCATATGCATAGGCATATGTATATGTACGGACGTTATAATACACAGATCTCTAACTTCAATGATGATCGATCATAGATACTATAGGTGAGTTAAAAAAAGATCTTTTAACAAGCTTTCCGATGATTTAGCGTTACTCTTGGGAAATCAACTTTCGACTCGTCAAGAAGAAATTATTATTAAAAAAAAAAAAAAAAAAAAAAAAAAAAAAAAGAAGAAAAAAAAAAAAGAAAAAGAAAAAGAAACCAGAAATCTTTGAAGATTCTTCCGCGATCGTTTGTAAAGAAATAAGCGAAAAGTTTTACTTTTACCGGAAGTCATAACGTTTTACCTGATGACAAATATGTATCCTAGAGAAAAAAAAAAATTACTGTTTGCAATTATAATCAATGTCATCTTTATTCAGCATATATATACATTATACGTACGTATAAATATGTAAATGTATGTATGTAATGCATCGAGAATAGTAAACGTTTTATTAGATTCATTATGCAGAATGAGTGCTCACATGATGCTTAAAAGAGAAATTTACGTATCTCTGATTATAATAATTGTACAATTTTAAACAAGAACTCTGTTCAGGTAATGAACTTTGACCCTGCAATCAATATCTTTCTTCTCTCTCTTTCTCTTTTATCCCTCTCCGTTGCTTTCTCCACAATAAGACGAATAAGGCAATGACCCACATAATGAATCTTACTAAAGATAGTTCACGTTATTACGTTTTACATATATATTCAGCAATCTCGACGAGAATAGATAGAGATAAATTAAAGCTAGATAAATAGTTAACTGTTTTTGATATCTTCTAAAGTAAAAAAAAGTAAATTGGATAGATCGTTAATTACCGACATTAATAATCGATTCTAATGTCCGTCAGTCACCAGAATGATACTCGAATATGCTTCGACCATACACGATTATTCGATTATAGAAAGAGATGGAGAGAGAGAGAGAGAGAGAGAGAGGGGAGAGTTATTGTAAATTTTAACGAGAATTAGATGAACGGGAACCGTTAGATTTACGGAAAATATATATGTCCCCGTTTTATATACGAAAGAGGATAATTGAAAAGGATTGTTACAATGCATGATTATTATTTATATATATAAAATGTGTTATTAATTATATAAATTAAAGAATTTCAAGTGCTCATTCAATGATTAGAGTGAATGATTAATAATTTATTAGTAACAATGATTTTTTCTTTTTAATTCTTCTTCTTTATTTTTTTTACGAAGACACAAATTTATAATTTCTTTGTAATTCGTCGAACATTTTCAACGTAGAGTCATTAAATTATGTAATTTGATTAGAAGAAAGAAGCTTGGAAAATTTCAAATACTTTGTACATATTGGAAACGAGGTAAAAGTTTCATATGTCGGAGAAGATGCTGCAGAGACGTATCACAAACGTATAAGGAGCCGCATCGCATCATCTCGCGAGGACCGTTAGGTTGGCCCCCTAACACAGAGAATAAGAGAGCCAAGCACTGTCTGCTCCGACCGAATGAACGCCTCTCGCCTTCGTTATCCTTATCGACCTGCATATTCTTTGCGTATGAATGAGAAACGAGAGAGAGAGAGAGAGAGAGATACAGATATAGACTAATGCAGAATAGACTGATAAGAGGAAAATCAGAAAGCATAGAATCAAATTTTTAAATCTTAAATTTACATTTCATTTTGAAGAATAAAACGATTAAATGTCGAAAGGTTTTTAATTTCATAGAAAATTATTATCTTTCGAAGGGATATATCTTTGGAAAAAAAAGGAAATGGAAAAAAAATTAAAAGCTATCCACTTTTAAAGTGTCTTTTTTTTTAAAGAGTTACTTAAAATTACCGTTTCGAAATACACACATAAATGGCATATAGAAAGAGTGTTGCCACTTTTGATTCTCCCTTTGGCAAAGAGAAAAAAAGAGAGAGAGTCGAATACACCTTGCATGCACTTGGCGTGTCGTGCACTTTGCGCTCTATACACAAGTATGTAAATGTCTGCTGGCCCGTCTCGTTTCGAGCTATACACACGTGCCCGCACAATCCAAACTCGTTTCTCTTTGCGCTCGTTAAATGCCACGTTTCCTCGTTTTACTTCAAAAGCACAAGTACGTACAGATGATTTTTTTTGCATACACATATGTACGCATTCTACTATTTATATATCATAATTTATTCGAAAGACGATTAGTTGTTTCTCTTTTTCTTCTTCTTCTTCTTCTCCTTTTCTTTTTATAATATAAAACAATTCAATTTATTTTCAGAATTTAAAATTTATTATATTATACGAGTTATTCGACGATATAAAAATCACGTATTAACAATTTGGATATATTTTCGTTTTTCACTAAATAACTATGTGAATTTAAACTCTTCCTATATAATAAAATGTGAATTTAACGTGAAAGAATAACAAAGAGATCGTTGACGAGTCTAGTGAATTGTTGTATAAATTCATACGACGTGCGGTATGACGAATGAAGAATTTTATATAAAAATATTCATATTCGATTTTACCGAAAGGCATTTTCAAATTTAAACGTTTTTATTTTAAACGAAATAAAACAACGCTGGAATTGTAAAAAGAAAAGAAATAAATTTGCAAGAAAATAAAATGTTTTTATTACAGGAAAGAAGAAAAAAAAATATATTAAGGCACAATAGTGTAGAAAAATGTGAAACGATGGATGCATCATATTCGTAAACTATATATATCTACACACATAAACACACAGCCACACGGTCATTTTCACGATGTTTGGTTTCGACACGAACGTGCCCTCACGATCCGAACTTGTTTCACTATATGCTGTGCATCTTACACCACATTCTCCCAGTTGTTTCAAAACATGTGCACATAGAATATCATGTATCGTATACGCGATATTCGAAGATAGTTTTGTGAAACGCTTATGCAAAATAGGAAGTTATCTACTTTCGAAGATTCATTCACAAATCGTTTAGAAAATAATCCCTTTGGAAAATATTTACCGTAGATAACAAGCGCCCTTATATTTTCTACGTATAATCGTTATATTTACAATATTTATATATACATATATATATATATATATTTTTTTTTTTTTCACTAAAGCACACTTTACAAAACAAAGTCTGTCGATAACGAAGAAAATATGGAATATCTTTATCTAATAAAAATCTCATACACATATGCATATGTAAATATAACATGAGTTTTATCATCTAAAATAATACTGTGAAGATTTTTTAATAATTGTTACTACAAGAAGAGAGGAAAAAAAGAACAAAAAAAGAGAAAGAAAAAAGATTGTGCCGAAAGTACACGTAAAAAGTTTAAGCAAGACTTAAAAGTACTCGCATGTTTTCATACTCGATGATCTCGGAATACATTAGACTGAGTGTGTCGCCATTCAGGATACATTTGCTCTCGGATAACAGAAATTGTAATGTGCTTTCTTCTTATCTCGTCGTTGAGTAACACACAACGAGGATGCGTCCAGCATTTACAAGATTATCGAGAAGAGCAAAGACACCTACACGATATTTATTTCTTCCTCATATATATGTACATGTATGCTACACCATCAACAAACAAACAAATACACATACACGTGCATATCTAACTTAACATAGAAGAACGAAAGATGGTCCGAGAGACGGAAGTTACTCATTCAATAAAGAGAGAACGTCGATCGACAACTTCGACGATTTCTCTTTTCGACGTACGAGAGTTTCTACGAAATCTTTTCGCAAGCGATATCTTGGACGTGAGCATAAGTAAACGGTAAATCACTCTCTCTCTCTCTCTCTCTCTCTCTCTCTCTCTCTCTCTCTCTCTCTCTATCTCTCTCTTTCCCGTCAAGAAAGACACGCGTATACTTCTATCCACGATCGGAAGCATGTTTCTTGTCTGTCGTCGTTGATTCTTCCGTGGAACACGATATTTCTTATTCGAGTTATCGTTTTCTTTATCGCTCTAACATCTGCTCTAACATCGCATCTTTGATATTGAAAAAGATGTGAAACTGCAGACTCGATGGCTCACTATGACATCCGGTCGAGTATTATTTCTTAATTTCACGGGAATCGCGAGTTATAGCTGACACAAATTATTATTATAATACCAATCAGATTTATTTGTATACATATATCAATACGTCCGTCTCATAATAATAGTGCAAGCGGAGAAAGAGAGACAGAAGTTTAAAAAAGAATAATATTTGTAGTTATATAAACAAACAAAAAAATGATACGGCGATTGAAATTATTTCTTTTTTTTTTTTTTTAATCTTCTTTAATTCTCTTCGATGAAAAGATTCCAATTGTTTTTACATCGATTCCTTGAATGTGGAAAATTATCGAGAGTCATACTTTTCAGATTTTAAATATGCAGGACGTAATACACGTCGTTTCGTCACGCTGCTCCTGGTAACTTCATTCATCAACGGCACATGCGCTATTTCAAGCTGTATGATTCAATTCATTGATGATTAATGACGAGAAAGAAATGTATCTGTGTCGGAGGAATCGTGCACGCTTTCGATCCGTATTATTCTAATTTTCTAATAGAAGAAGCGTCTGCGTGGGCGTCACGCATGGATCTTAAAATCCCTTTCTCTCTCACTCTTACGGGATATTATTGCGTAAAATCATTGAAGACTTTCTAACGATGAAATTTATACGATTTGTCAGTCACCTTGATCAGAATGACCTTTTGTGAAACGGAACGTTTAACGGGTATTGTCTACAATCCTCATTAAGATTTTATTATTTTAAAATAGACAATTAAAAAAATATTATAATGCTTCACGAGTCTTGTCAATCGTAAAAGTATAATAAATGGAATGAAAATTGTATTCAATAGGAATCCAATTAACACGTTGACAGGCTAACACAGTAATGTCCAATCTGCAGGCCAATAGAGCAAGTAATGCGGTCCAGCGGAAATTTCCTGCGGTATGTAATAGCTTCAATCGGTGATCGTTCAGTAATTACAATCGAAATGTAATTGCTTTTGCGAATAAAAAAAAAAAAAAGAACATCGACAACAAGGGAAGTCAAGCGAATAAGAATGACGTCGCGTAGTGATATGGTTGTAGCTACGGAATGGCGTTTGTAATACATAAAATTATATCGAATGTTTCGTCGCGAAGATGAAGCGTGACTCAAAAAAAGAAAAAGAAAAAAATACAAGAAAATTTTATACTTATGTATATTTTTACTGCATTTTATTTTCTATTTTTCTCTTTTGTATGGAACCCAAATAGAAACAATTATTCTTTGGTTGCATGCGCTTTTTAGGTTAGTTACCGATGACCAGGCCAATGAAAGATAAAAAAAAAAAAAAAAATCAGAGGATCAAACTCGGAGCGAATCGAATTTGTTAATATCGTAATTTCTGATCTCTCTAGCGGATTTACATACAAGCTGTGAATACGGTCATCTCGGATTCTTTGAAGGCTACATTCGCCAGTGTCCGGTCTCCAAGAAAGTTGCTTATAATGTGAACGCATGCATTTGATCAATGCATTTCACTGATCTTGGCGATAAGCGAATTGCTCGTGTTCTCTTGGTCGCCACTGATTCCTGATCACAGTGCGAACGTACTCATATATTCCCTTGTAATCGTTAGCGACCTCATTGTCAGCGAATAATCAACAGTGCACACGCATCCTTCACCCAATGCGGCTTAGGTAATCTCAGGAGAAAAAATATTGGACCACTCTTGGTTTAATATAAATTGAATTTATTTCCTATGGGATTTAAATATCCTAGTTGTCACGCTATAGTACCATAATAAATCCCTTCTTACCCAAATTGTGCGGAAAAACGCGGAATTATTGAATTGTTTAATAGAACCTTATTCCGCGAAATAAAAAGAACTTATTATCAAATATTCTTGCAAATTATTTGTATATTTGGATGACAGGGACCTTGCAGAAATCCAAATATAGATGACGTGGCGGTCAATGAGTTAAAATGGAATACTGTTAATATTATATGTGAATGTGTGTTTAAATATTTGCATATGTACATACACACATACATTCATACATGTATATTAATTATACATATGAGGCAAATGTTTAAATACACATATAAACGTCATATAAAATGTCATTTTATCTCTCTCTCTCTCTCTCTCTCTTTCTTTATTTCCAACGTCACAAAGCAACATATGTATGAAATAGCTGGAGGCTTCTCATTGTTATAAGTCAGGGAACGGTACCAGAAGACTCTATAGAAAGAAATATAGAGAGATTCTAAGCAGTAGAACACGTATCAATTTTCGCCTGACTCGTCGTACTAGGAAATCGAGGCGTAGCGGAAAGGTAAAAGAAGAACCGGGATGACTTCGTCTTTTTTCCTCTTTCTCTTTATCTCATACCCCTCTTGCCGCACTCTTCCAGTGAACTGCGAGCCACTTTGGAGCCGGCCCACTGACTATATCGAGTATAAGCATATTGGGACAGGTGAAACGAGTGCGTGTCGCCTTACCGTTATTCGCGCTTCTCTCTTTCTCTTTCTTTAATCCTTTTCTTCTTTGGTACAAGCTACGTGTTCTCTGCAGCTCCACCTGTTCTCATCATATCCACGAACGACTCTTGTTATTAACAACAATTATTTCAGTATCATATCAAAGGACTATATTATTTTTCATATAGTACGTACAATGAAGAGAATAAGGGGGATGAACTATCGCATTATTTTCTCCGAGAAATTTGACGACGGATCTCATACGACCTTTCAGAAATGAAAGAAATACAAACGAAGAAAGATAATACAACAATTTATTAAATTCATTTTAAAGAATAGATACACTATCGGTATAGTTTTTTATTATGTTTGTAATAAAAGTATTATAAGTTTAACAATACGTAAATAATAACGTATTGTAAAATATGTTTAATTTGGTTAGACCCAAACCCCAGAGACTAATTAATAATACCTAAGCATATATTATCTTTCATAATATTAACAGTCAAGAATGGTTTTCCAGTGAAACGATTGTTTTGAAAACTCCAAGAAAAGCCCTGAAAGGCTTTCTTCGTAAGTCATATGAGTTGACGTCAGGATTGATGAGACATTGTCGAAGTACACCAAAGTATTTTGTATTTCCTTCGTTCATTGTCCCTAACTTTTCTCTCTCTTTCTCTCTCTCTCTCTCTCTCTTTCCCCTTCTTTTTCTCTCTATCCCTCCTCCCCCCCTCTCTCTCTCTCTCTGTCTGTCAGACTGTAGCTGGAGGGAGCAATTATGCGATTACAGGCACGTCGTACCGGATGTTTCATGCTATCGACTCATATGTTGTTATATGGATATGGATATGGATATGAGCTATAGAAGGAGAATCGTTGGAACGTGCATTCTCTTTCTCTCTCTCTCTCTTTTTCTTTCTCGTTCTTCAGTTAGCCTGTCGTCTGGATTGTCGTTGGCCTCGTTAACGCACGCACTAAAGAGTTGAGTTGCTCGAGAAGCCAAGAGAGCTCACCTTTATGCTCCCACAAATCAAAGCACCTTGACAAGAAGCTGATAGACGCTTGCCTTCGAGCAATCTTTTTAAAGTGTATCCGACGATTTTAAACTTTATTCGTTTGTTCGCTTCGACGACACTCGGATTGTGTAATCGATCGATAAATCATAGAAATCGGTATGATCCTTTTTAATGATTTCTCTTTTAACCAGGGGCAAAAATGTCATGTCAATTTTTCTCAAAGACTTTCTTCTTCTACTAGAACGTGAATCTTGCGCAAGTGTCTGTGTGTCTGTGTGTGTGTGTGTGTGTGTGTGTGTGTGTATAAGTGTGTATTTTTTTTTATTTTAATATTTCAGAATAGTTTATAATTAGTGCTGGACCCCTAGATTCAATTTCGTTCATTGACAACTAATGATATTTATGTAATTATCTGAGATAATTACAATGCAGGACAATCGTCAAAAAATTGTGCTTAATGTTGACTATTATACACAATGTTTAATACGTAAAATTAAGAATAACTTATTATTATTTTATTTATTGGTTAATAAGGAATAAACAAAATATACATATATCTTTTTTTTCCTCCATCATCGGTAGAAATAATCGTGAGAAAATAAAACTAAAAAGGGGGAATGGTAACGACCGAGAAAAAGGAAGAAATTTTGATAGCACGTTGTATAGATTTTGCGTGATCGTAATTTGAATCGAACTCGCAGGTGCGATGTTGGATATCTCAGGCTACTCTGTAAACAGACAGACCGGACCTAAGAGGATACGTGCTACGCTTTGCAAGGACCCTGCGGCAAAGCCTTGCCCCTTACTGTCTCGTAGTCACTTTCACCTGATCTCGACGACAATGATCTCCTCGCCGCCTTCGCAACATTTTCGATCAGCAGATAAAAATGTGTTATATGCATTTGCTTTAATGCAAAAGTTTCTTTATTTAACGACGTATAATAATTAAGAACATTAACATATTTCATTCGTTCGATTTGGTTTTTTTTTTTATACATTGACCATTATTATTTTGAAAGTAAAATAAGAAATAAAATCCATCGATAAAAATCGAATAAAAAAATTAAAAAAAGCAGATAACATCAGTTTGATTATGATTTAGCTTCTTCTTCTTTTTTCTTTTTACAAAACTTTCACTTACACAATGTATCGACCTTTTTTCTATCCGTTTTTCAACAAGAAACTGTCGAATCTGGTAAAACGATTTGTCGTGTTCGTCAGTGCATCTAACATAAAAGAGAAAAAAGAGGAAAAGTACAGAAAGGAAGTTACATAGTCTTGTGCTCATGGACTAATTATCGTCGGTATGCCGTTCGACGTGTCGTATGAAGGCAAGGATCCTGTTAAGGATCGACGGAACGACGGACTACGTGATCAGGGTCTCGACTTCCTGTCCAGTTTGTTTCTGGCCATTCGCGGTTTGAATGCGTCTTACATTACTGCAGAAAGAAATATGGTGGGAGTAGGAGGAAAGTCGCAATGCAGTAAAGTCAAGACGGATTCTCGAGAGAGGATGAGAGTTTCCGAAAAGGAAAGAAAAGAAAAAAAAAATCTGCTGACCATTGCGTATTCATTCATGAAAAGTGAAAAGAACTTTTGTCCCTTTGTCGTCCTTTGAAAATCCATCGAGAGAAGGTTTCTTTTTAAGAATCTTCTTTCCCATAAAGTCTTTCGTGATTGTTAATTTGCACGTGCATCATTTTTTTTTTATTCCCTATTGTAAGACACATAATTAGTATTTTTGTGAATACAATCGTGAATATTTAATAATATCCATTGAATTCCATTGAAAAGATTGTTTTTAAAGATTTTTATTACTTACCGAAGGACATTATTTTTATGTAAATTATATTATAGAAAGGGATAAACAATAAAATTGTTTGAAGTAAATGTAACGTAAGAAATATTATTAGCATAACAATTGACTCATCACAGTTCACATATACAGTTTCAATTCTCTGAAAAAAGCTCATTAGCTTAAACGTGTGATTCATTGCAAAAAAAAAAAAGAATGTGATCCATCGATCGATTGGTGTTCGTTTTGGTATGCAAAGGTAGATAATACGTGCGTATACGAAGTCACGGATATGCGAATCGATTGTAAAACGTGAACAAACGAGTGAGCGCACGTGCTCATGAGTAAAATGCGTAGCATTACGACGAGCTCTAAAGTCTCCGGTATTTGTTGGTCGCGTGGTCTAATCGTTTCCGCTTGGCAGAATCTCAGTGCAGCGTTTAACCCATTAAGACTTGGAATCGATTAACCTGATTAAATTAGTAGTCTAAAAAGGAAATCAGAATCAACGTAGCACGAAAATAATTTCTCAAACGTTGATTACGGTAACTTTAAAACGTGACTGCTAATACTACTATTAGCTGCCACTGCTAATGCTACTACTACTACTACTACTACTACTACTACTACTACTACTACTACTACTACTACTACTACTATTGCTGCGACGAAGAACAAATATGTAAAAGACTCATTAAATTTTAATGTTAAAATTTGTTTACTGATCGAACATCATGAACGTCATCTTATTTTACTGACACAGATTATTTTTTTTATTTTTATAGGATGGAGACGATTTAGAAAATATATTCAACATTTTTCTCGACTAAATGAAACGGTATTAAAATGAAAAGAAAAGAAAAATAAGTAAAACAAATTGGAAGAGAAAAAATCTAATTAAAATAATTCATAGCCTTAGAAATATTTAATGTATTAATAGTTGTTAGAAAATCATTGGGAAATAAAAGATTAAAAAAAAAAAAAAAACTTTTCTCTTTCATTTTCCAACCCAATTCGCAAGCAATTATTTCTTTTTTTTATTGATAACGATTTCTATGTAAAATACCTTGTGTTATTCATTCATTCATACACGCGTACACGCACTAACTCTTTCTCTTTCAAAGGTAAAGATGAGCAGAGAGCTAACTAAGGTGCAATGTACAAGTACGTTCAAGGACAAGGTTAGTAACCGCGAATGTAGGTATCGATGTAGACGAGAAAAGTCAAAAGAAGAATGTCGACACATCGCGTCATCTTTATCGTTTCATGATCTTGCGATAGTGGTGTCTTTGGATCACGCTAGTGAAACCGTAGACACATTACCACGTGTACGTAAGAGGGTTGTTGGTAACTTATATTCTGAAGTTTGTGGTTAATTTAAAAGAGAAATGAGAGATAGAGGGAGAGAGAGAGAGAGAGAAAGAGATACACACAAAACTGAATCCTCTGGAGCTTATTTTACTTCTTCTTCTTCTTATTATTATTATTGTTATTGTTATTATTATTATTATCATCTTCCCTTCGAACGTACGATACACGCTGCAAACGTGGGAGAGGCTGTGCTTACGCAGACTCACGCCTCTCGTGGTATGTAATTCCAGTCGGTATTCGCGGTTGAGTTATTAATAACGTCCACTGGACTGAGTGCGCATTCCCACCCATAATTAACGTCCCTCTTGCGCGACTCATTACACCCTCCTTCAACGATCTCCCTTTTTCTCTCTAACCAGCCGACGAATTAAATGATTATTGAATCACTTTTAACCTTTTCTTTCGAATCCTGATCTATTTATCTTCCTTTTCCTAAAGTGAGATATATTTCAAGTATTTCATTTATTTTACTGTTTAATAGACCCTCCACATTCTTTTTATTAACTTTGTTATTGGAATAAATCATATCATTATACGTAGATATGTATATTGTTATTTAAAGTATTAATTTAAGAGATTAGAAAATATTTTACAAGCTGATAGAATTTTTGATAGAATTTCGTATTGATATTAGAATTAGCAAAATCAGTAAAAGATCCAGCGATTTTAAGTAGGTAGTGAAATTCTTCTTGTCGAGGAGGAGACAATTTCTCGAGGGGACAGTCCAGTGTACTTGATGGCCGTGGGCCTATGCAACGCGTTGCATCGTACATACATATATACATACATACGTACATAAGTACCTTCATACATCTGACGGCCTGAGGGATTGGAAACTTTCTTTCGAAAAGTAGCTCAACGTGGCAGCCGCGTGTTGAGAGCATATAACCAACGACCTTTCGAGTTTCAATTCGAGATGAGAGATATCTACTTTTCGTTCTGTTAAAACGAAAGAAAAAAAAGATCAGAACAGATCAGATCGAATCGAATTGGATCCGATCGGATAAGATCAGATCGATCGTTCGAAAGGATCGAGGGTCGATCTCGTTCGATCAAAAGAACTTTCATTGCAACTCAGATTTCGATCAGAGCTGATACGCGAATTTAGAAACAAAGTGAAACTCCATTTCTGGCTTGGTAATGGTGGAAAACACGCGAACGTCGTTCTCCTTTCTCAGCTTTTCGATCTCGCGATGTATGTAGGTCCACTTCGATAACTGGACCGTTACTCGCTCAGCGAAACAGAGAGAAAGAGAGAGGGGGGGGGGAGAGAGAGAGAGAGAGAGATATACTATAAATTATACAGTTTCCATAGACAAGGGAAAATAGATTATCGAAACGTTCTTGTTCTGATCATTTTACACGTGTCTCGTGATTAGTAGTACGTTTAAATCTCGAATTTTTATTGCGTTTAGAAATTCAATGTAACAACGAGACCACGAGTAAAAGTTCAATTAAAGATGTTCGTGTATCGTAAAGATGCCCGTTGGTCGTTAGATGCGGTAAACGCGAGCTAACTTCCATTTTACCAAATAAGAAGGGATAAATGTTGTACGATTATCTCTCAAGATAATGATCATTTTATTGCTGTTTCTTTTTCAAACTTTAATAGTAGATATTATTAATCACGCATAATTATCAAAGTATGAAATGATTATTATTTAGATAGTTGATATTATTTGTAAATAATTTTTCATTAGAATAATTTTTCATCCATTAAAAACAATTAAAAATGATCATTCGTAGAAAAATGAAAGTACACATACGCGCACCATCGACGCAGCATGCATAGTTGAGATTAACAAGAAAAAACTTCGCAGGAAACAAGGCTTTGCCATTCATCCTTCGTCCCAGTTTCACAACACCATTGTCCATCGTATTTCTTGCCCTATCGCAATCGTAGTCTTGACACGCGATAGAACGTCGATTTGTCACGCAGTCGGATCGCGCTATTCCGAAATCATTAAACGAATGATCTCCCTCCTCTAAGGTAAAAAAGATCCCGACATCGATAAGTCTTTGAGAAAACAAAAGCTTTTTTTCTTTTTTTTTTTTTTTGTCGAGAAGTTAAATCAATCTAAATTCGTCTAAAATAAATATCTGGAAATGGTATAATTAAATATTTGGAAATGGTTCAATTGTTATTACATTTTTTCCATCATTTGTTATAACCGATACGAATTTGTTTCAAATTCGTGATATTTAACTGCAACCAACGATTGTTATACATATACTTTTATTTATTCCGATTTATTTATTTGCTTAGAGGGAAGATATTCATTACAACGAAGTAAGAAATTATTATACATTAATAAAAATATATTAAAAAAAAAATTATTCAATTACTAAATCTAAAGCAAGAAGAAATGGACAAATCAAAAAATGGAAGCAAAAATAATTCCCTTGTACAAATCTGATCATACGAAGTCGGTCTTCGATTATGTCCAAGATCCTGATAGTAAAATCCCTAACACTTACAAGCAGAGAGAGAGAGAGAGAGGGGAGGGAGAGAAAGAGAGAGAGACTAAGTACGGGATGGTATGCGTGAACAAATGTATGATATCATCCGATAGGTAGGCTATCCGGCTACGTGCTTTCTACCTACCACCGTGCCCCCTATCGGCGATAAAACTTCCTGCAATGTTGATTCTTCTTATGTCCCTCAAGAAAACCTACCACGGCTACTCTCTCTCTCTCTCTCTCTCTCTCTCTCTCTTCGGCGTTCGGTGTACCATCAAAGAGAAAATAACGAGGGAACTTTTTCACTGGATCTTTTTTTTTAACCCAGGATGAGAATAATACTCCAATGCAAATAACGAAAAATAAAAAAGTAAAAATTCTTATATGAGAGAGAGAGAGCATTTATTATGAATATTTTTTAATATTATTTCCTTCTTTTATCTTCTTTTTTTTTTTTAAACACAAATAAAAACATTGCATAGTCAAGCTATCGCTGTAATGTCGCTGATATTTAATTCAATAAAAAGTTATTAGTACGAAGATTAAAAATATTATTTAATATTATTAGGTCGAAAATAAATTATTCGTAATGAAATATACATTATAGTTAAAAAATTAAACGAACAATAAATACGAGTATTTTCTAAAGAAAAAAAATATTATTGTTAACCTACAGAATCAGGATTTGAAATGTACATATATACGTACATTAGGTATATCGTTTGCTTTTCTCTTTATTATTCTTCTTCTTCTTTTCCTATCTTTTCCTTGCTCATCGCGAAGAGAGTCATTGGTATTCGTCGTGTGTTCTAACTCGAAGGAGGACAATGAAGGTGGTTAGGAGGGATAGGTGTAGTAGATGGGTGAGCGCGCGAGCAGCACTTATGTGCCCACTCGTACATGCTCGATTGTGTGTTGTATGAGGCACGTAGAGTGCACCTAAGACTCTCTCTTTGTATTTCTTTTAACGTGTGCGACGAGAACGCGTTTCATGGGACCTACCGCGCATCCCATTATGCTTACGCGTAATACTCGAGACGTTGGTGACTTCAATATTTTGTTGTTGCTTTTTTTTTTTTTTTTCTTCTTCTTCTTCTTCTTTTATCTCCTACCACCGATACATCTTTGATATATAATTATCTCTCTCTTTTTCTTTTTCTATCTTTCTTTAATTATTTTTTCCTAAAGATGTTTTCTAATCATTCAAGTTTCCTCCTAACAAAACATGTTTTTTTTCTTGGTAAGCTGTGACTCATCATTCTTTCAGACGATACGATCTTTCGTCATATCTCTTCCTGTGTCTGCCAAGTTTTACTAATTTGCTATTACCTGAAGGTATGAAGGGAGGATTCGTATTACAAAGCTTCGAGCTACTGCACCCATTTTTACGTCACTATAATAACTCCCTGCGATCAATAATATCTTGCACTCTGTTTTTTTAGTTATACTTTTAACCATTGATGGAAACTTTTCTTTTCTTGCTTTTTTTATGAAAAAGTCGAATGAAAAGTTTACGTTCTATGAAAGAAAAAAAAGGAAAGTTGGAAAGATAAGATCAGTTGGACAGAGTTGTAATATTCGAAGATAATAAAAATTTTCTTAGTCAATTTTTAACGTGTAATAAATAGAAAGTTGAACTATAGACCCACCCGTCCGACAGTTATTTTTCTTTGTAATCTTTATTGTACGAAAGATCGATAAGAAAAAATATCGAACAATATGGCTATCTAAGAAAAGCCTATAGAATTTTGTATTCTGAATAAAAACAAAGTATAAAAGACAATAATATCTTTTAAATACATGAAAACGCTTTGTCCGAATTTTTCTATTTCATTTCTTCTATTTTTTTTTAAACCGACCCAGACGATTTCTACGAGGAAATGAAAATCACGGCACGTATTACGAGCAATACTTTCATCGGACTTTAGATTCTAGAAAATCTTTTTTAGGTTGCTAAGTCAAACGGTGTTGTTGTCTAAGAGCCTTCGAGAAGTCAATTCGCAATGGGAACGCCTATATATCTCGTCCTTCGCGAGCGCGTGCACGCAGCTTTCTTTCGAACGCGAATCTCGAGCAAGTAGACGAGGAGAGCCTGTGTGTGCCTTTCCCACGGTCAGTTTCTCTCCCTCTCTCTCTCTCTCTCCCTCTCTCCCTCTCTCTCTCTCTCTCTCTCTGTCTTTCTGCGACACAAGACGCGGAGAATATATGCTTTCGGGCCCTCTGACACTTATGCCGATTTCTCTGGGAATGAGATCGCTAACTCATGGTCGAGTTGTTGTTGGTCTCTTTTTCTTCCCTGAGATTTCGTAGAGTTTGATATATTGTCGTACGGTCAATGCTTCGCCGGGCGTTTATGTAATATATGTATATTGATGAGATTAACGATTATGATGATAATCATATTCGTTATTTAAATTTGACTATCACTTTCGAATTCAGTATACATTTACCTTATATCATCATACGTCGTTTCTTCATTTTTCAGATACTAACAAATATTTTAATGAATTTCTCAATTATCGAATTTCATCTGGTCAAATTTAAAAGATATTATACTTTTATTCACTAATTATTAATTAATAGATTTGGAATAACGTTATTAAATTTTCTTCATAGATATGATATTTATTTGTTGTCCGATCCCCAAAGGAATTTTTGATCGTGTCACAACCTTTACACCTTCACTTTTGAAAGGTAACATTAACATGATAACATTAACCATCCTATACTTACATTTATAATCTCTTCGAATCCTTTGTTAAAGTCATCGAACGATACCAAAAGTTCTCAATTATTCTTTTAATTGTACATTAATTTATATCACCAGAATAATTTTACGAATACGAGTATTTGAAAATGAGAATAAGTTGAGTCTGTAAACGATATCAAGCGACTACCTGCTTTGCATTTCTCGAAATCTTGTTCTCGCGCGAAAGTAGGCGTGGATGAATGCATGGATAGACAGTACAATATATCTAGACACATGTGTGTGAGTATATATACATGAATCGCGGGGATTGGTCGAAGAAAAGAAACGCGTATCTCGAGGATAACGAGAACCGAGTCGGCCACCCGCACGCGCCTCCGTTCTAATGTTGTACGTTACATACGTATCTATACCTATACCCCCTGCTGGCTCGCGTCGCCGACGGCTTTTTAGGTCAATAAAACTCGACGAGCCGTTGCAGTTGTGCGAGAGTTCGAAGGAGACACGCGAAAGACGAGAGCGAAACACGTTTTCCCTCGAGATAGACAACCCTTTTTCATTTTCGTCGTCTCAGATTTCTTTTCGAGGCTAAATTCTACATTATAGATGCGAATTTGATCATTCGTTAACAAAATAAAAAGATGAATAATGAACGGCAAATGAAAAACAAACAAAAAAAAAAAAAAAAAAAAAGAAAAAGAAGAAAGAGAAAAAGAATTAATCTTTTATCCAATTTCTAATAGTCCTTTTTCATTTTTATCGTTCGTATAAATAAAATTATTTAAAACGTTATTGAACTCGCGAAGAACTCGGGAGACTTTCCCCGAGTTCATCCACTTCCGGCTTGTCTCGAATTTCGATCGATAAGATACCTTTCGTCTCTTTCGCGAATACGTCTTGTCTAGTCATACGATTTTTTTTTCTTTCAAAAGACGAATAGAAATATCGAATTCTTGCTTTTCATATCGCGAATTGAAATTCGATGTTGAAAACGTTGCTATTTTTTATTTTTACGATGAAATAAAAAAAAAAAAAAAGAAGTACAAGCAATTTCTCTTCTACTTATATCCTATAGACAAATTAGAAAAAATGCAAAGTTATCTAATAAGCTTACCTCGTTCCACGCGAACCCCATGAGGCGCGCGTCGTCCTTGAGAACACATATAACGAGAATGAAAGGACCGCGTTGACGGTGCCGGACATCGGCGTTTTCCGCCGACCAAGTCCTGCTTCTTCTTTTATCTTCTTTATTTCCCTTATTTATATTTTTTTTATAAACTCTCTCTCTCTCTCTCTCTCTCTCGCTCTCTCTCTCTTCCACCCTCTCTCTCTCTTTTTCTATCTGTCGTACGAATCAATGTAACTTTTACGCCGAAGTAGGAAAGGAAAGTAAAGGAGAAAAAGGAAAAAAAAAAGAAGAAGAAAATGAAAAAGAAAGAAAAGAAGAATGAAACCTAAAAATCAATCGAAAAAATCGCAAAGGGTAAAACTAATACGCGTACTCGCGTGTCAACTCTGACCGAAGTAAGAAAGCTAACTGAAGGTAAAAAAAAATCACGATCCCAAAGACCGTGCGCGCTCGCCCGACGTCCAAGCAAGACTGAAGGGGAGACCGAAGTCCAAGTCGGTGAAACCTCTCTCTCTCTACCTGCGAAGAGACACCCGTCCATTCCTTCTATTTCGAACGTAATATGTTCGCACGTACCCGAGCACGTTGCTACGTTTGCATACAAAATTTATGTATTATATGTATATACGTAGCTACGTTTTTCAGTGTATGCATATACAGAGACATGCATAAACCTACTCATGAGACAAATATATATTTACATACATGTATATAATTTCTAAACACACACATTTACACATATATATATATATATACACATAGTATGTTCTTATATCGTATACACGCACGTACGTACACACAGAGAGATAATTCTCGTTTGCCGTTTGTGTCGTAGCCTACTCACCTAAACACCCACCAAGTTCTTCTCTAACCTATCTCCCGTCCGTCTACCCACATAACTCGTTGAACCACCCACTCGGTTACCATACTACGAGATATCATATTCTCGGATGGCCCTGAGAGAAGAAGAATACTCAAGGAGATACTAGGTACTGAGAGAAGCAATAATAACGCGTACCGAGGGTCCTCTTTGTTATTCTTTCTTTTTTTTTTTCTCCAGATTCTCTCTCCATGCAGCTTACGTTATCACACGATGCATCTTTTGCAATAAGATTTACTTATTATTCGAAATAAAGAAAGAAAGAGAAGCTTACAAAATATTTCCACGAAGGAGAATAATCTCAGTTGGTAAGAAGCTGACATATTCTCGTGGCGCTTCTTTTTTCAAATCGTAAGCAACTATTGCGACCTTTAAAGGAAGGACACTGGCTAGCGTAGGCACGTCAGTATTCTTTTATCCACACTGCCAAGTCACTATGCGTACATTTAAGCTTTATTATATTCAAATATGCGCACGTTTAATGCCCTTCCGTATATGCATCTACCTTATGTTAGTACGTACAACCCACGTCCTACCTATGTAATAACATATCTATATACGTATATACAATGTAAGTAGATACATATGCACCACCATGGACATCACGAAGAGTCAGCAGAATCAAGCACGACAAAGTTTTAGAAAGATTTCTCCTTCGTAGATGTTTAACTCAACTCGCCTACGATATCACGAGAAATGAATATCTATATATACATGTAATCGAATAGAGCTAATACCATGTTTACGAATGTACATATTGACATTTATTATCTTGGTATAACTTTGTGTAAAGTAAAGTAAAGTGTAATGATAGTGATGATTAAGTTTTCTTGTCAAACTATAATATAACGATAACAATAATAATAATAATAATATATACGTAATATTATTGTTATCTGTACGTATCAATCAGAATTGAGAGGGAGAGAGGAAGAAAATAATAAACATAATAGATAACTGAATAAAATAATTTAGAAAATAGAATTAAATGAAACATTGTACGTGTTTAATCTGATTTAAGTGTATCGCAAAACTCTTTGTTTCTTTTCCTACATAATCTAATCCTTTTTTTTCTCTCTTATATTGTCATTCAATCTAATCATGTATAATCGTATATACATTTGGTGTAACCATTGTTATCTAGATTCAATTGCAATCGATTTTTATGAATGATAGATTCTATCAAGACTTGAATTATTTAATCATCCACTTCTTACATTCGATGTTTTTAAATCTAGTCATGACATTGGAATGCATAGTAACTCGTCGCCAACGTAAAAGTCACTATATCTCATTTTCAATTTGCCATGAGTTACCTCGATCGTCAGGCAATAACAACTTTCCCAGTCGTCAAGCGAAACCTGTCTGATCGAAACTTTGTAAAAGATTAAATTATTTTGATCGATTGCATTAATAATAAATTTATGCAAAGTTCAGTAAATCTAATCAAAAAAATTAATTCAATATATTCGACAATATTAATTTTTATTAGACTAATGAAAAAAGATAAACAACGATTGAAAATCATCTATATGTAACAATATTGTAACAATCCATTTGTAATTAGTCACTTATTTTCGCGGAATTATTATAAGTTTATATAACTATACGATAATAATATATTCTGACTTTTTAAAGAGAATACTATCTCAAGGATATGAAATGTTATTTTTAGAACAGCTCAATTTCGTATTCTTTTTTCTCTTTCTACACACACCCACGCACACACATGTATATATATATATATAAATGGATAATAATTCAACACAGAGACAATAATTAAATCAGGTTTGTCGAATTTGTTGAAGAAATGATCCGACGATAAAAAAAATTGCGTTAATCAAATAGATTAGATAAACAAATTCATGAAATGTATGATATTAGTTTAAAAGGTGTATGCGCGTAATAACGTATTTGAAGTCTTTTTCTTTTCTTTACGGTAAATGCGGCCTCTAACTCGGGTCGGGTCGAGACAGGCTCACGGAATGAATGTGGAAGACTCGTGGAAGGTGCGCAGGGACTTTAGCTTCCTTCTTTATCGCGTGCGTATACACCTCTAATGTCTAACGGTTCCGTTCTGCGAACGAGCAACTTCCTGAGGCACTTGCGAGAAAAGACGTCGACTGGTAACAATACCAGTGACCCGACACACACGTCCTCGCTTCTTCCCCATTAAGATAAATATCAAAAATGTTTGCTTTCCTCAAATTGCCAAATTTTTTCTTTCTTTCTTTTCTTTTCTTTACTTTCCTTTTTTTTTTTTTTTCTTTACCGATACAATGTAGATACATCTTTTATTTGTCTTCCAATAATTAGATATAACTTAACGATTAATTCGTTAAATCAAAAATAATTGTTGACTATGTATTTAGAGAAACGAGAGCAGAAAAAATAAATTTATCATTAAAACGGTTAATGATCATTTCTACGATAGTGTGACTCATTAAAAGCGATCATGAATCATGATATTAATTTGGTATTTAATTAAATCTGCCATGGGAAATTAAAAGTTGATTTAAAGACGCTTCTTCTTTCTTTATATATATATATATATAATAATAATAATAATAATAAATATATATATATATATATGTATATAATACATGATTTCCTACGTGATTCAGATTGTCTTGTAGCTGTATATTAAATGTTATAATAATTACGTGAGTTTTTTCTCCCGGAAGAAAAAGAAGGAGAAAGAGCTGTTATATATTCGTTTGAAACAAATAACAATAATAATAATAAAATTCTTAAATTTTCATACGAGAAGCGTTAAACATTATAAAAAGTATTTTAAAGCGATCGAATAAATAATAGATATAAAATATATTAAACAATAAATTACTTACCGGTGAGTCGTCTTTCGCAGCCGTCTTTCGCCGTTTCCGGGAGTTCTCGGCCTGCAGTAGTTTCGAAAGCTTCTCGATCTCGCGACTCTTTCCTCGCATTTCGTCCATCTACGATGAAAAGAAAAAAAAAAATGTAAAAAAAGAAGAGAAATGACAAGAATCTGTGTGCGTTCGTATGCTCGAGAAAGGATCGATACTCGCACGGCGAAAGTTGCAAAAAGTAAAATCAAACGTCCGATCTCTGTTTCCCTCTCTCTCTCTCTCTCTTACAATTGCAAGTAACAAATAAGAAAATAAAAGATGGTGAATGGGAAGAGGACAACGATCGGTCCCTTTCGTACCGCTTTCGAGAAGCTCTCACCAAGTTGGGCCCCAGGGGCCTTTTGCCATCACCTTGGGAACGCGCGAATTTCGAACGTGTATCATCACATTATTCCCCCCAAAATATGCATTCATGAGGTAGGAGGTAACCCAATGTGCGTTTATGGCTTTCTTGCGATAACGAGTAAAGCGACTTCCATTAAAGTGAAGTGCACTCGTAGCAAGGAGTGATCCTTTAGATATAAAAGTAAAGTTTCTGAGAGCTTCAAAAGACGATTGTGATTCGATCGGAAATTCTTCGAATTTTTCAACATATTAATTTCTCCTCGAAATTCTTGTCATTTTGTTTCTCGCGTCGCTCGCTTATTTATATTCGAAGAGATAAAAAAAAAAAAAAAAAAAATATGTAATCAAATTGAACGATGATGCTCTTCCTTTTTTTTTCTCTTATAAAATCAAATTAAATTATTGACTTCGAAACGTTGGAAATAATTGTTTTTTAATTAATTAAATTGCCTTTAGCAACGAAGCGTTTTCAATTTTTCAATAGGTAGCAGATTTTAATTTGCAGAGATGTAACCATTATTCCCTCTCTCTTTTTATCTTTCGTCCCTTCATTGCGAATCTTTCGGTATTTGGCCGATCGCCCGGCATCCGATTGAGATCGTATTTACGTCGGCAATGCGGCAGATACAATTCGCTTTCGACGAATGTTGCGATTAGCAGGTCGTTCCGTGAAACATCAGAGGGCATCGATACTTCTCCCGATCGTGCTTCGATCGTGAGTAAGCAAATTTAAGAGGGAGAAAGAGAGGGAGAGAGAGAGAGAGAGAGAGAGAGGCAGAAAAATAAACAAAGAGTTCACAATGTAATCTCGAGTTAAAATATCTATGTATATAAGATTACACGGAACTCTTACTTGATGCGATAAAAATAAATCAAACGATCCTCTGTCGTTTTAACCTCGTTAAATAATAAATTTATATAGATTTAAAGTAAAATAATTTATCTCTTGCTTTTCTTTTTCTATTTAAGAATGAAACAATTGTATCCAATATTTTATTTTTCATTAAAGTCTATTTTAATTAAGAAGGTTTTTTTTCTTTTTCTTTTCTTTTTTATCGTCAAAAAACATCTTCTTCCGTTCGTTAGACTACTCTAAAATAAGTATCTAATTTGGTACGGTTAATCGTATTAAAACGAAAATTAAATTGAACGAAGGTGGAGCAGAACATTGAAACGTTATAGTAAATTGATTAAAGTTGCTCGATGTGTATGCATAATAATAATAGATGAAGAGTAATTTCATTAAAGAACATAGTCACATTCTCTTCCGTTAATTTCTTTTTTCCTGGCTGTATTTTTACCGTAGACTTCGAAATGAGTAAGCTTACCGTAGGAAAAAAAAAACTGACGACCGAATAAACGAACAAACACTTATTTCAACTCGTAGTGTGATAAATCGATTATCAAGGTAAACGAAGCCTCGAATCGAAGTCCAATTAATCCGATCCATTTCGGTCCTATATATATACATACATATATATATATATATATATAGATTCATAAAAAGAAACGTATATAAGATGAAAATACAATTTTATAATAAGTAAATTTAGGACAAATTTCTTATAATATCCAGACAGATTCGCATTACATACATTAAATATCGATTAAATTTCTCTTCTACGAGATATTAGATGAACAAGAACTAGTACCGTTGGATAAAGCAAAGTAAATTGATCGCTAAGCGGAGCATCGATGCAGTACATCAAGAAGGGGTCGTTGTTACGAGGTGAATTATGAAAAGCATCTTTGATGGGCTCTTCACGAGTGTCCATTCACAGAAAAAATTCCGGACCTATAAATAGCGTGGGAAGAGTTTGAAGATTTCGAATAATTGCACGGTATGGCTCTTACGAGGTAGGAAAGGAGACAGAAAAGATTTTTTCATATCGACAGAAATGTTGTCCATCGAGGTAATGTCGGTTATAGCGAGGGACATGGCCAATAGTTTTTCCCTCGAAACGGGCTAGACCTGGAGGGCACAATTTTTTAATAAGCACCTTCGATCGAACCTCCGTGAAACGAATTTTCGCGTTCCTTGTGAATTCAGTATCGTATGCGTGAGAGAACTATCCTTGCAGCCTCCTTTCTTTTTGTCGCTTATTTTCTTTCGTTCTCTTTCGTTTCGATCACAAGGCGTAGACGTATATCATCGATTAGATCTTCATGGATGAATGCTAATTTCAATAAAAATCGAACAAACTGAAGTACGATTAGATGACGTTATCATCGATGATGCATTTCAAACGGTATAATATCAAGTTTTACACTCAATTAGGTCTTCTATAATTTCTATTTGAATTAATTCTACGATAAAACTAATAAAATATATTTCTTATTTTCTTCGTAACACTACTTGAAATGATATTAATATTTTAATTGTAAATAACATTACTCTTTATCAAATAGAATATGACATTTCCCAAGATGTCCCAAGAATTAATTATTTCAAACTTTACTTTTCTAATCTTAACGATTTTGTCTTATGATTTGTGTCATATTTATCTTCATTTCTTACGAAGAAGAGGAAAAAGAAAGAAAAAAGAAAAAAAAAGAAAAAAAAAGAAAAAAGAAGAACTCTAATTAAAAACTAATTAAACTCGAGTATTTGAAAACTTACCATTTTAATCGTTTCGCTTCTCAAAGATTTTCGTAATGCAGTGAGCTCGGCCTCATGGTTCTCATGTTGAATCCGTAATTCGGCCGCTCGAACTTTTTCGGCATCTGTGGCGATCTAAAGGAATACGTTCGGTGTTAAATTATAAGGTGAAAGTTTAAATTACCTTTTAGAATTAGTACTAGCAGATCTAAAAGCAACGTTGTTAATCCGTGTAAACGCGTGACTAGGCAGACTCGTCCTGTGCATACGCGTGCGTATGTACGTCTGAACACTACAGAAATAGCTTGACCGTACTTGAGGTCAACTTGGTACGTAAATTACAGCACGGTCAACGTATAATGATATCTTATCTATAATGATATGATATTTATTTAAACTTTTGTATCGCTTTAAATGATCTATCATTGAGTTTAATAATTAAACGAATAAACGTTAATTAAACAAATTAATATTTCAACATAACAGATGAAATCACACAAATCACACATCTTAATCCTTATTAATCGAATACTTTTCACTCTTTCTAATTTTGTTCTCATACTTGATATATAGATACGTCATTATTATGTAGGATGAGTCAACTAAAGATAATGAAATATTTTTTGGTCAATAGAAAATACGATGAAATCTTATAAAAACAACATAAACTCAGAAAAACAACAACTGAACAAATATATCTTAGCAAACGATTATGTATAATAATATATTTTCCGACTAAGATATTGAACGTATTTCTAATAACGAGTCTTAAAGGGTACGTTATTTATTAATAATCGATAAAGTAAGATGATTACTTACACGTAATTTCGCTTCGAGTTTCTCGTTATTCGCGCGTAAAGCGTGAATTTCAGTTTGAAGGCGTCGGACCTCGGCACAAGTGGAACCATCGAGTCTACAGGGGGCGCTCTTTCCCTGAAGATTCAAACTTTCCAACTTGAGCTTTCGTATCGTATTCTCCGATTCTACGAGCCTCTTCTTCATTGCCGATATCTCTCGTTTATGATTCTCTTCCTTTATGAGGTCCACCTTCAATGACGACGACGACGACAACGACGACGGCGACGGCGACGTGCAATTTGATTCTGCCGAGGCCCCACGAGAGAGTCTGAACAGAGAGATAGAGATAGAATGAGAGAGAGAGAGAGAGAGAGAGAGAGAGAGAGAGACTCGTAGCAGAGGAATGAAAAAGGAAAAAAGCAGGTAAAGGAGAAGGAAGTTTGATGCTCGTGTCACTCACTCACGCCGTGATTTCCGTTCCTCTTATTCTTTTTATTATTCTTTCCTGCTTTCCATCGAGTCTTCGTCACCATCTTTCTTTTTTTCTTGTTTTCTTTTTTTTTTTTTTGTTTATTTTTGTTTCTTTCTCTCTTTTCTCTATCCTTCTCGCGCGACCTCGTAAACTTTAACGTCTCCTCTATCGAAGCTCGCTCACAATGATATCAGGAGACTTTACGATTACCATCGTATTTTTAATAACATACGTAACATTTGACAAATCTTTTTTGATTGAGATTAATGAGGAAAATCTTTCAACGATTAATCAATTATTCCAACTCATAATATTTTGGCTCTTTTGACATTTTACAAGATTAAGATTATAATTTAATAAACGAATAATAATTCGACAGTAATGAATAATTAGGGCAAATTTTATTATATCTCTTTTATCTGCATAAGGTTATGTAAACTTTGACGATAAACGCGTTAATTAAATCCATAGATAGATTATGTAATTCTTTCTGACATTAAACCTTTACAAAGAATTAACCTATTACTCAAAGAACCGATAAATACCATGACATTTTAATCGATCGATCAAGGTCAACCGATAAACGTACCTGCTCTTCAATTCCGAGATTATAAGTTGATACTTGGTAGCTTCCGTAGCCTTCGCTTCCCTAATGGCCGTTTCGATTTCTCTTTTGACTAACTTGGCGGCCCTTCTTTCCTCGTGCAACTCGGTTCTGGCATTAGCAAGATCCTCTCGTAATCTACGTGCTCCTTCCTCGAGCCACTGTATCGTTTTTCTGAGCCTCGTCGATTCGTCTTTGACGTTATTATTCGAAAGGACAAGCCTACGTACGGATGCATCCTGTTCCTGTTTCTTCCTCTTTACGTTTGCTACACAAGTGTCATTTTCAATCTGTCTTTCTTCTTGGCATTCTCTCTCGTCCGGCAATCTTTTACTGCAATCCACAATGGTATATTTTATTTTATCCATTAGATAATGTTTCTGCGTCCTCGTAAACAAAGGTGAACGATATTTCGTATCGAACAATAACATGGAACATATCGTAAAGTATCGTATCGTATCGAAGACGCGCGTTTTAGAACTTTTTGTTTACATTTTATTTCTATTTCTAATATACTATCAATGAGAATTTTATTAATGCTTATCGATTATCCTTTACGTTTACCTTTTTCTTTGATCAGACGTAAGACAATTAACGTTGTAAGAAACATCCTGCCTAAACTTCCTCGTCGTATCGTCGTCGTTCTTTTTCTCACGCTTTATTGATTCTGAATTTCGATAAGAATCGACGGGAATAATATCAACGTCGCATCCATCGTCCTGTTCGTCGTTGCGTCGTTGCGTCTTTTGGGGAATGTCCGTAGCCGTCGTCGAAAGATCCAATCGTCTTCGTTTTCTAGTACACTGAAGATGTGGATCATTTCCAATTATTATCACGGAACATTCCCCGTTTATCGTTGAGTTAGTCGAATTGGTCGATTTGACGGTGTCTCCCGCAGAGAGCCTCGTCATCGTCGCTGAAAGATTTAAATGAGAACGAGGGAAAGCATGAATAGATTTTATTTTTAAATTTTCCAACTTTTATGAGTCAACATGTATCGGTGAATAATTTTTAACAGATTTTATCGCTAATAGCGTACACAGTATCTAGCTATTGTAAATATCTATGAGAGAAAGAGAGAGATAGAGATATATATCTCGCAATATGTTAAAAATGAAGAGAAAAAATGGATAGATAAATTTATCGATTTATGTACGAGTGAAACCGATTTTCCATTGAACCATATCATCAATAGGAAATATTTTCGAGCGTTCAAATGGCTTAGCTCAATGTTACCGCTCCATGTTACCGCTTAAATCTTAACCTACTTCTTGGCACGCTTAAAATATACAAATATCTGTTCGGTAATGGTAACACGAGAAAAGGTAATAAATGAAAAGAATATAAAACGAAGGAAAATACTAATACTGTTTATAATAATAATAACAAAAACAACAAGAACAATAATAACAATGGGATTATATTTACGTTGGATACGAGCAAGAAAAATAAAGGCGAAAGGCGAAAGATGGCAAAACGTTATTGACTTTAAAGCGATAAAATCGCAAACAACAGACCGTCGAATAAATCGAAGTTATTGGTAAATTGAAATTTCCGTCTCTTTCTATCACGAATACGGCAAACTTTTGAAATACCACTTTGTTATCGTGGAGCATCATCGATCCAGCGAGAACAGCAACGATTCCCGGTGCCGTGCGTGGAGCTCACCAACCTCGCTCTTTATTGCACGTTCCGTTCACATCGTGCCTTCAAACTGATACTGTGTGCGTGTGTACGTGTGAAAAGAGAGAGAGAGAGAGAGAGAGAGAGAGAGAGAGAGAGAGAAAGAGAAAGATCTATGAATAGCACAGTGCTTTGGCCCGCATTGGTCGTGCCCCTTCCGTTCCGAGTCGCTACTTTTTTTCATCTTTTCCATCGAAATCATCAAGGAAAAACTGCCATCCTTCTATTTTCCTATTTTTCTTTCTCTTTTCTTTATTTTCCTTTCTTTCTTTTTTTTCCTTTTTGTTTACATATTCCCTTGTTTGGAGATTATTTCTACTCTACTTCCATCTTCCTTATGAGGAGAAGATAATAAAATGAAATAAAAAAGAGAAGGGAAATCTTTTCTCCTCGTTTTTTGAAAATGTATTCATAAAAAATATCTCTACTATCCCTTCTCTAAATCTTCAAATAGATTTAAGTGACAGGAAGGAAGAAAGAAAAAAATAAAAGGATTCCTTTCAATCGTTTTCACGTTTTTCTGACTCTTCTAACGTGCGATATGAAATATATGTAAATTTGTAAGAGCTAAAAATACATGACGATTTAACGTATTTCGTTTTATTCGAAATGAGAGAAACGGCGAAGTATCTAAGGGAAGCAGCTAAGCTTTTGCGAGGGGACACCGGCTCGAAAATAGAGAGAATAGATGGTGAGGGTAACGTAAGTCCTCGGAACTGTGTCTCTCTCTTGTTTTTCATACGCGCGCGCCCGCGCGCACGCCTGTATGTCGCATATACGTATGTACGAAACGTACACTTTCGATAGAATTCGCATAGGCGCGGTTTTAAACTCGTTTCGCGCGCAGAGAAAGTAACTTGTGCGGGCGGAAAACTTTCGTTACGGATTGTAATAACGAAATCGAAAAGTACAACGAAGGTGGACTCGAAATTTCCGACTTCGATCTGTGAATTTAGGTCAAACGTTCGTTACTCTCGATACTCATCGTTATTATCGATAATTATGAAAACCGATAATGAGATGCAATTAACCGGTAATTATTCATCCTTATCAACACCCAACCATACCGTTTGAACAATTTTCATTATTTCGCTGTCTTGCAAACACAACAACTGCAATTTTTATTTGATGCAAAAAACATCGAACTCATGGGATTTGATGAAGTTAAAACGAGTTTCGCCTCGGGTCACGCGATGGATATATATTCTATATTAGATCTCGTTATAACGGAATTCATGGGATCGTGTAGAAACGAATTTCTTGTTTTATATTATTTTTCTTCTACAATGAATAAAAAGAAATAAATTTGAGAATACATTCACGTATACATTCGCGTTTAAAAATTCTTATTTTTTTTTTTTTTTCTGTTTGTTTAAAGAACGTTATATTACATTTTGTCGTCTAAAAAGTCATCGAAGATGTATTGTTTTTCAATGAGATTTGAAATGAAAATAATGAAATTACGGTCGTAATTTATAAACGTTATCAAAATTACTATCGTATACATACGATTATTATAATCGACGAATAACGTCGTGAAGTTGTAATGAAACAAATTATTAAATCATATGTTACAATTTCACAATACAAATAACGCAAACTGAAGAAAATTGAATGAGTTCAACGTTTCTAGGAATAAACAGAGAAAAAAAGCTATGGAAACTCCCACATGTAATTCAAAGATGCGTGCATGGAAAAGGTAGACTCGATTAACTCGTTGCGTCATCGACTCGAAACTCGACCCTCCGTCCATTCTTCTTCGAACAATTTAACTTAAGTCGCTTAATTTTCTAATCGTATCGTTGTTACAATACGAATAACAACGTGTGTACATTGGATGGATCAAAAATCACGAAATCGAATTCGAAACTAGTAAGGTAATGTTTCGTGTTAATCGAGTTTGCATTAATTAATTAGTAAAATTAAATTCGTATTGTTCTCTTGGCGAGAGAAAAATGAAAAGTGAAGAAAAAGAGAGAAAAAAAGAAAAAGAGAAAAAAAAATGTGTTTCGAAACGATTTACAAGGACTCACCGTTCTTGTAAGGACGATTTTGCATGATCGATAGGTTCGAGAAAATTTTGCTTTTCCTGGGAGAGGGTCCTCCGCGTGAGAGACACCGTCACTAACTAAAAGCCTAAACTACACTGGCAGCAAGCACCGAGAGAGTTATATGTAACCGAGCACGACGATCGTTCTCGCTCGGTTTCATCCTCGTCTCTTCGCCTCTATTTAGCCTTCTCTCATCTTTTCCAACCACGATCACCTCTCTTTCTATTTCCCTTTCGTTCGTAAAGCTCGACACCTACGCATTCTCAAGCACGCACGTGTGTACACATATCTACGTATATATACATACGTGTATATACAGATCGTTATGTCTACGAACACGTAATATCTCGAACGTGTGGTCGACGTGTCGTAGAAAACGTCGCTTTGTACATGTGTGTGTGTGTGTGTGCGTGTGTGCGCGCCTGTCCCTCTCTCTCTCTCTCTCTCTCTGGCTGTCTATCTGTATCTTTCTTTCTCTCATTCTCTACCTACGTGTTCGTAACATATCCTATCGTGAAATTACCTAGAGCCAAGTCTGCGACGTACGTTGAATAGACTCAAACCTCCTTTTCTCCTGTGATCCGACAAATTCCCTTTTTCTCTCCACTTGAGTGGAATTTTGCTTTTCCGATCTGCATTGTTTTTTCTCAAATCTACTTTTCCTTTTTCTTTTTTTTTTTTTCTAAACGATGAAATTCATTCTAATTCATATTGATAAATATTAAAAATATTCCAATTATTCTATCCCACTAATATTTGTATAAACTGTGCCAATCAATTGAATTTGAAGAGAAAGAAAGGATATAAAAGATAAAACTACAATGCAATTGTTTTTTAGAAAATAAAAAAAGTTTGGTATTTCCTCGTCCATTAGGGAAAAATAAGATTGGAAGGAGTATAATTTCTAACAATAGTATCGAGTGGGACGAGGTATGGTACTAGAGGAAAGAGGAAAAAAAAGTTAAGAAAGTAAAAGAGGAGGAGGAGGAGGAGGAGGAAAGAGGAGATGGCAGGTGGTGGGTAAGAAAGGGAAGAAGACAGAGTAGAGAGGCACTACTATCGGGAGCGCCTAGGGGTTACGAGTCACCAGCACGAGTAGCCGGCGAAGGAGAGTCGCGAATCGTGAGGGTGGCTTTCCGCGTCCCTATCGATCGACGCCTGTGCAGTGAGCAACCCCTCGGTGCCGAGCGTCGACCGTGTAAAGCCCAGGGAGACAATCTCCTCTGGTTCGCGCGTCCTGCTGCGTTCTACGTCTCCTTCTACCTAGTTCGAGTTAGCAACATCCTCTACTTCTTTCTCTACGTCTTTCGATTTGGATTAGTCCTTTTTCTCGTGTGTTCTCACGATTTATTTTTCTTTCTTTCTATCTTCCTCCCCTCTCTTTCTTTGTACTTACCTCTTGGCGAGGAAAAAAAAAAAAAACTAGAAAGTAGAATTTTCTCATACTTCGATCTCCTTTCCAAAGGAAAGTAAAAGAAGAAGAAGAAGAAAATTGCCCAGTGAAATGTATATCCGAGGTGAATATTCGTGCGTGTATATGTATACAGTGTATTTGAATGGTGGTTAGAGTGTGTCTTTCACAATATATTTCGTTTTCTTCGCTCGTAGGTATGTATTATAAGTGATTTTGTTGTTGTTGTTGTTGTTGTTGTTGTTGTTGCGATTGCGAAATTAGAGATAAGAGCTTTTACGCTCTTCGATTCGGATACTGTCCGAATTTGAAACGTTGGTACAACCGGTTAGTCGACAGTGAAACAAAAGTATAACAGATGTTTAGTGAATCAAAATCCACTTTGCACGTTCGATTTAATTGTTTACATTTAGAACACATCGAGCGTGGACGAGTAAATTGTTATCAACCAAGGGCCGAATCGCGAAGCGATTAACCGTACTCGTGGTTACTTTATCGGTACGCTTGTTAGATTTATATAATAGTTTATATGGGAGTATACTGTATACGTGTAACGAAGAAAAGTGGGAGGAGAATGGTGGTGGAAATAACGAGCTAATCGATTTCGGCGAAATGCTATTTTACTAGATTTGATGTAACCTCAACTTTAAGCTGTTAATAAATCTACATCCGTTGAATATATTTATTCGATATTATAGAACTTGTAGAAAGTTCAAAGACAGCAAAGTTATTGTCTTGACTCGCTTATGGCTCTCTATTAGATCGGATAATGAAATTATATTCTAGAAATAGCCGCTTCAGACGATGCCCGACTACTTATATTAGAGGTCGTTTCTCTTTAGAACCATCGAACCTAAGACTCTCGAATAACGACTGTCAGACGTCTTTGACCATTTCCACTTTGCCGCTTGAACGCGAGAACCATTCACGATTTTACTACACGGTGTATACGAAATTGTCGAGTCATAGGTACGATCGAACAGTACAATAAAATAACCACTGGGACGACTTCGCCGTATGACAAAATAACCTCCAGTTGCTATTTCCCCTCCCATTCTTTATATTCTCGATATACAAAGCTATTCTTCCGTACCATCGGCTGAATCATTCATGCACCAATGACCATGAAAACTAGACTCTTGGTTCGTCGATCCGGATCGAAGTATCGATTCGAAGAAAAGTTCGTGAACCTTGAAACCCCTCTTCGAAATTTAACGACTTGGTGAAAAGAAGATCAGAAATGAAAATGTTGATTACATCAAAATATAGACACCGGCCCCTGTTTCTTCTAAATCAAATCCTTCAAAAATCGAAAGTTTTAATCTAGAGAGAGAGAGAGAGAGAGAGAGAGAGGGGGGGGGGGGGCTTTTAGCTATTTTTTTGTAAAATATATGATCTGAATGAATTGTAATATTTGATTTTATTGAAAACGATAAAACTTACAATATTTTCCTATAGAAACTCACTGTCTTTTTCCAAGCGAGATTTATGAAATTGTCAAGTGATTAATCGATTCCTCTTTTTCACGAGCAGATTTCACGTTTTCTTTGCTCGCCAACGATTTCGATACTTTCTCTCCTGTCTCCGCACGCGAGTCGTCAATTTCTTGATAGTAGCAATTCTATCGGTTTTACTCTTCTTTCTATTTCTTTTTTTTGCTTCGACAACCAGTTGGTATGATTAGATCACGGAATCGATGCGATTAGATAATGTTTCACTCGTAGTTAAGACGCGAAATTGGACGCGAAGGTGTTACGGCTTTATTGATAACAAGCTAAATACATTTTCTTTTTCTATTGAGATTATCGGATACAAGGAATTCTTTTTCCTTTATTTCATTGAAATACGATAAGAATGCAGGTGTGAACAATCTGACACAAGTGCCAGGTATGAAGAATTGAGTTTGTAAGGTGTTTATCAACATTTCCTGATAGTAATCCTTCAAAAATTGCTAATTTAATTTTTTTTCACTTTATTTCTTTTCTTTTTTTTTTTTTTTACCTTAGATCAAATGCTATTCGTATAATTTTTTTTCGAATAAAACTAAACGATGTACGATCCATTGTAATGGATTCGAGTTTGTCGAATAGGGTACATTAAGTTGTTAAAATATGGATGAATTCTGCAAGGCATAACAAAGGCTTAAACAAGTCGCATTATGCGTTTGTCTCGATTAGCTCCGTCTGTAATTTCCCTGTGTACTTAATTTAATTCTACTCGTTTAAACGTTTCGCACGAATCCACCAACAAAAACGAATCAAATTCGCAAAGTTTCTTCTATTCAAAAAAAAAAAAAAGAAAATTCAAAGAAAAAGAAAAAAAAAAGAAAAGAGAGAAAGAAAAGAAATACTATAAATTCTAGCACAAAACAATATATATTTCTTTTTTCCTTCCAAATATATTTTTATTTCGTCGAAATATTGAGGAAAATGAGAAAAAGGGACTAATAAACTATTGATAATTCGATTATCTTGTTCTTCAAGAAGATTCAAATTCATTTTGACGTTTATGTATGTGATAAAAAATGAAAAGAAAAGTAAAAGAATTGGGATGTCACGAAAACAGCAGATTGTTGTAGCTTGATAGTACATGACTTGCTGTTTTGCGGTTAGATAATATTTCTCTTGTCTCTCGTTGATGTGCAAAGAGGACTGTGGGGAAGAGAGAAGAAATCTATGAAACGGAAGAATAGAAAAGAAAGAGAGAGAGAGAGAGAGAGAGAGAAAGAACGTGCGCGCGCGCGCGCGCGCGAGGAGGAAACGACGAGACCTTTTCTTGCATGCGGTGCATTTCAGTTGCCGCGTTGCGTTCTACTGTCGCGTTGAAAACTGTTCTTCGTTTTTCATCATCGATCTTTCTATAACTTTTTCTTAATCAATCAATCGATCTTTTTTATCGAGCACGTGAAAGTGTCTTCTTAATGATTATTGTGCATCACTATAAATGATAGTAATGATAAAAAGTAAAGTAGTATTTCGATCGAACGATTCCGATAAAATAAATAAAAAACGAACGTTATCACGACGAGTCAATGAGAAAAATTATATGCCACCTAACAGATATATTAGGTGGCACTATCATTTTCTTGTTTTTACGATAAATATGCCAAATTTTTCATGCATCTCGAGTACACGTAGAAATGATTAAGAACGACTGAGCGTTCTATCATAAAATAGAATATTAGCTTTTAAACAATAATTGTCATATTCATTGTAAACGTTCGTCATGTTCGAGGTGCCACGCAGGAAATCTCCTATTTTGTAAACTTTTGCGAAGTAGAAAAGTATTTCGAAAAGAGAAAGAAATTGTTCGTGTTCTCATTCTTTTCATTCCTTTTCTTTGGTTTCAGAGAAAAAAAAATATAGAAGAAACTGATGACAATAGAAACGAATGCAAAAAATCGAAAGTACCTTTCTCAAAGGAAAAAATAAAGAAGTAAACGTTTCGTTGCTTCGATTAGATTCGGTGAGGATACACGCGATAAATTAACACGGCGAAGATAAGTGGAACGATCGAGACGTGAGTGGAGGAGCAAGGTCACGGATAAACGAGGAGCTCGCAAAGTGTGTTACTCGAGTGGGAAAGAGCTTGTTTTCTTCGCGTCGATGGACGTTAGCGAGGTTCTTTATTACGAAGACTGTTCACCGTCGGTGTCGCGTTATTAAAATAGACGACGTAATCGAGTGAATCTTAAAAGGACAGTTCATTCGGCTCGACTTGGCCCAGAAACGATGGTCATCGTGGCAAAAGCGTTCAACTTGATAAGACCCTGCATGATTCACGAGCGAAATTCGAACGGTTGAGGGGGAAAGGATAAGAGAAAGGAAGGTGAAATAGGAGGGTGGAATAAAGAAAAAGTAAAGAAAAAAGAGGAAAAGAAAAAGGAAAATAAAGGATGTCGGAAAGCGAGACGAAACCAGCCTCACCGGTGCCAAACGTTTGCACGCAAGGTTGCAACAGTCTTATCACCGTACAATGTCCAACGCTTCAAGTGACATCGCGCATGTTGCGTTCGCCAAGTCACGAAAGTGTCACCACCGATATTTCCCTCTTCAGTGTATCCTCGATAGCGAGCGAATTACGAGGTGCCAACAGGTTGGTCACCTTCAAGTCGTACAGCGATGTGCAGCTAGCTGGACGGGGACCCTCGCCGAAACCCGATCGGCAAATTCAGGGTAACAGGTGGGTGAACATCCATTGACCCATTCATGAGATCTGTCATGTGCAGAGCAGAATAAAAATAATGGGCTTGCTCTACTCATCAATATGCTTTATTCGAAATGTGTCATCATTAGCGATACTTTTTCAATTACTACTTTGGATGAATTTGTATTTGTCAATATGACGTACGCGTTGAATGACAGGCAACCCTAACTCATATTCGCATACAGGAAGGGTCCATGTAATTGGAATTATTAAATATTAAATTTAATGAAAAAGTCTGAAACGTACGTTATATTAACGATAGCCTATCATTTTGTCATATCCCACGTAGCTAAGAATCTATTTTATCTGACGTTCAGGCCAGCCGATATTCCGGAAATTCTCTGGTTCGAGGAAGAGAACGATCTGATCCGTAGTTGCGGTGTTCTCTCCTCGGCACTGGGTCTTCGTAAAAGCTTCAGTACGAGCGATGTCTCGCAATTACCAAGCCCAGACGCATCTGTACCAGCTGGACTTCGTTCGGCCGTCTCAGCTTTGGCGCTCGATACCCAAAGAAACAATCTACTTTTGGAACACGCGAGGCTCGATCATGCCTCGAGATCCTGTAGCACGTGGGTCGCTGTTGGTGAACCCGTAGCGAGTACCTCTCAACTTCCGAGTCCTCACGGTGGTGCAGCGCAAGAACAGCCGCAACAATCATCGAGCTCTCACTCGTCTGCACCTCAGCCACCACCAGCTCCACCACCACCACCGATACCCTTTACCGGTGCCGATCTCATTAGGTCTGTCAATAAGAAGGTTCGACAGAATTATATACGCCGAAGGTAGGTTATAACTATATACAATTGAGGTTATGTTCGGTCCTCTTTTAATCTTACTCGAAAATTGAAATCATTCGTTTTAACGAAGAAAATTTGTGAGATCGTTCAAGGTTAGAAGAGATCAAGCCTCAAGATATTTTCTAGATAAACGAAACTTACAAAAGGAAAAAGAAAAGTAAAAACGTGTTTTAGGATTTAAGAGAAAACTATTTAAGAGAAAACTATTTAAGAGAAAAATATTTTCTATAGAACATTGAAAGGAATTTTATGAAGAAACTAACAGACGAATCTAGGACGCCTGAAGAGTATCCAGAGTAACCTAAAATTAGATGTTTACACACACATAAAAGGAATGTATCCTTGAAACATTAATACGATTCATGCTCCTCCTCAGGTTGCTGACGACTTATCGAGCTCTCGAGCGACTATCTCAAAGTGAATTCAACTTGGATCAATTGGAGGCAGCGGCAAGTGCGGCACAAAATACACCAGGTACGACATTGCTCGTACCAGGTACTACTTCAGGACTTTCTGGTACATCGATAATCGGTCGAAAGGAACGGAATCACGCCTTGACCGTCAGAGACGTCGAAAGGGAACGTGGTAATCAATTATCCAAGTACGAGAGGAACATGATGATCTTCAACTGGCTTCACACCCTCGATGATACAGCGATCGTCGACAGTGTCGAATAATCCTAAACGATTGATGATAATCGGCTTATCAAAAGCACCTATGGCGCTTACCGATCACGGACTAATCGGCATTGACGGATTATTTCTATCTTCTTCTTCTTCTCTTTTTGTTTCTTTTTAATATTCGTTGTTCCGTTTCTTCTTTCTTTAACTTTTAAATCTCGATTTAAGGTACACACACACACACACACACACACACACACACACACACATATACATAAATAAAATCGAGATGTAATTTCGTAAAAGATCTTTTCGGAAGATCTTTCCATAAAGGAATAAAAGTTGTTACAGTGCAAAGATATGGAAAAACAAAAAAAAAGAAAAAAGAAAGAAACTGATTGAGAGACGTCCGTCCCCTCTCGTCCAAAGATATATCACATTAAATAGATAAAAGACAAAATAAAACAAAAAAAAAAAAACAAAAAAAAAAAACAAAAAATAAAAAAAAAAGACAAAAAAAGGAAATAATTCCGGCGAACATATCCGAACAATCGGTCGATCGGAACAATGTGTACGAAGATAACGATTCTCACTGATTCACCAAGTGCACGCACCTAGAGCCATAGAATGTTGAGACTAAAAATGCGACATCACGATCTATCTCATTTTTATTATACTTATACTTATCGTCGATGCAACGACAGAGTATGTGATATATTTTCCATTTTTCTTATTCGATGACAAATTTTCTCTGTTTTTTCCGTCATTGACAAGATGAAATTGAAAAATGAAAAGGAAAAAAAAAGACAAAAGATACATAATGCAACATTGATTATTGTCGTTGCATCAGTGATATAGTATAGCGAATCTAGTATAGCGAAACTCTTATCTTTTTCTTCCTTTTTTCAGTGTTATACTTTATCCAAAAAAATGAACAGAACCGTTGATAGCGTCGTTGCTCGATTGCTACTAATTATATTACAAAAATCAACTATATAAGGAAGAAGTTTTATTATTTTCTTTCTTAGAAGCGGAGATTTCGATTAATCGCGTCTCGCCAGGTGTTCAGGATAAGTATTAATTAAGTTACAAGAAATCGTAACGCTAAAATTGAAGAGAGATCGCAACGAGCTTTTAAGAACTTTCTTAACGAGCCCTCGATACGTTTACTTTGACATATCCAAAAGATTTGTCGTTTTACTAACAACAAATTTATACATTTTCTACAGTAAAAAAGGAGAAAAAAAAGAAGAAAAAAAAAAAAAAAAAAAAAAAAAAAAAAAAAGAAAAAACAAGACGAACACATTTTTGTATTCAGTTTGATACAACAAGATATTTTTCTATCTATTATGCAAATCAATATATTGACAGGTACTTTAACAGAAAACACGAAAAGCTCCCTGCGATCTGCCTTCGGTTTAATAATACGTGTTCCTATCAAAGCCTTAACAGTCAAACATAAATAGTGAAACCAAAATAAAAAGAAAATAAAAAAATAAAAAGAAGGAGAAAGAAAAAATAAATCCCTCCTCCCCCCCCCCCACCAACAAAAAAACTGTAACCTTTGGAATTTACTTTTATACTAATTCTCTCACCGTTAAAAACCGACCGATTAATAGACTTCGCTTATAATACGCAAATAATTATCAGTATTATGCGTCTCATAACACACAATAAACACCTACACGTTCTACTGAGAAGATTTATACACATAATACACACACACACACACGCACACATATATGATATGTATATGTGCGTATACCTATACATTCCTGGGGCTGTAAACGATGAATGCGTGATTGGAATAACGTACGCTTTCCTTCTTATATTATATATTTAACGTTTCTTCCAAATGTTACATTTGTGAGTCTCGCAGTACATCCTTTACCCGGTGATTTCACATCGGATGGTATGGAATCCTAATAAAATCGCAGAATCTATTATACATAGAAAAGACTTTATTTAACCTATATTAGAAAGATACAATGAAATTCAGCAACCTCTTTATTCGGATTCAGAAGCAGAGCTTGCATCCGATTCATATTCACCAACGTTGATTGTAAATTTGTACTCTTGATCGCATCCTAAATAAGCGTCGCTCATGAAATATAAAGTATATGAATGTTGTCCTGGTGCCGGTGCAACAAAGTCTAACTTTACTTTAGCTTTTTGTTGCAAAGTTAGTCTCTTGATGGAGAGTAGAGAATTGGTTTTGGGGTCACCGATGACAACCCACCAACCTTCTTCACGCTTTTGTGGGAAGAAAGGTGCCACCACTGGGCCGGTCACTTCGTCTTCTCTTTCGAGCTGAACGATAACGTTAACGGTACCGCCACTGTGCAATTTATCCTTGTCCTGAACCTCGTAGGACATTTCGATGTTGGGATAACGATTACAGAATTTAGCAACGTCCGCCATTTGCGCATCGGTCAGCTGTAAAAGTCTATTTCTATCGTCGAACTCTAGTTCTATTACGTCGAAAACGGTCTCGACGCTTTTCTCTGTGCATCGTTTGATCGTTTCCGAGGTAAAGTGCGGTAATTGTTTCAGGTAAGAATCCTTCGACCACATGGCTTGCGTTACCATCTGTGCTAATTCCATAGCTGCAACGGCTGGTGTCAACCAACCTGAAGAGCTAAGGACATCGACGCAAGCTTGTATCAATCTAATCGCTTTGCTCAAAACTAATTCCGTGTCCTTCTGTAATTCCGGACCCAATTGTATCCTAGAGAGATGAGCTTGCAAGAGTAGTTGAGCTTTCACATGAGGATCAGCCATTCTTGTCGCTTGAGGTGCATGAGGAAGTCGCGCTGCTAAACTTCTCAACAAATTCTCTTCTCGTTGTCTAACTGGAACCGTTTCGTACTCAGCATACGCAGCCGCCGATATTATCTCCAGGAGACCGCGTATCTTCGTTTTGTTGTTCAAGGATAAACTAAACAATTCTATGGTGGCATAATTGATGTAATAATATGCAGCGATCATTCCAAGATTCAACGGTAATGTATCCATTTCGTCCTCGACCGCGACACATTTGGCCTGTTCGAGATCGTTCAACGTAGTCTCGACTAATTCGGATAGGTGATCGGACAAATGCCTATGCGTGACCCCTTGCAATCCGTAATAATTTGGATTTTGGGTAAGTCTCCTGTAAAGGAATGTCCATGTTAAATAATCGACCGCGTCTTGCTTGTTTTCTATCGTCTTTGTAACAATTTCGGCGTTAAAGTGATCGTGTAATCTGTGATCCAAGTGGCTCTCCACTGGGAGCGGTTCGTTTAAGAACTTTTTGAAGAAATCCTTCTTAGAACTTTGACAAAGGAGCACGCACTTGGCATCGTCGTCCTCGAGAGGTCGATTAGCTCGTGCTACCATTTGCAATACGTCCGTTATCGGATAATCCTCGTACGCGTGAGTTTTGCCGTTGTAACATTGAGTGTCCATCACTACTACTAAATGGGAGCTAATGGATAAACTCCAGCATAGGTCTCTGGTTGCCACTGCTACTTGAATGGCATCGCTGTCGAACAATTGTTCGACTAAACGCCTATCATCCGCAGATAATCCTTCATGCAAATAAGCTATACCTTGAGACAAGGTCTCTTTCAACGTTTTATCCGTCATTCTATCCAAGAAGGGTTTTATATCAGCTTCCTCGGCATGGAAGAATCTCGATGGCGCACCCTCTGCCGCTGTGAACGTTAACAAATCGATGGCTGTTAATCTGACCTGTCGACGAGTTGGTACAAAGACGATAACGGGCTTGTGAGCGGCGTGCCTCAATATCGCGTTATACACCGGTTTGGCCATAGCAGCCAATCTGGAGGCGTTATGAGTGATGTTAATCCCTTGAACGTGTAATTCCAATGGCACGGGTCTTACCGAAGGATGGAAGTTAAAAGTTGCCGCAGCTGGTGCACCCAACCATTGCGCTGCGTCCTTAGCATCGGCCAACGACGCCGAAAGAGCCACTATTCTAGTCGGTTTATCCAACTGTGAGGAGATGTATCTCGCCCTGGAACAAACAACTTCCAATACAGGACCTTCCTCTCCGCCGATCAATTGCAATTCGTCCACAATAAATAGCTGTATATTCTGTACGTTTTTTCGTTGTTTCCATCTTCGTGAAAGCACGTCCCATTTGTCAGCAGTCGTTATCACTATCTGTCCTTTGGCAAGTAATTTCAGATCCGTTCCAGTCTCTCCAGTCAATAAAACTACTTTTCTGTTCAATTGTTGGCCAAACTTAACTAGCCAATCGGCATAAACCAGTTCGGCTAATGCCTCCTTGCTGACCATGTAGACGCATCTGCCTTCTTGATTTTGTGTCAACAAACGGAGTACCGCAAATTCGGCAATTGTAGTCTTTCCAGATCCGGTTGGTGCACCGACAAATACGTTATCGTCGGAATTGTACACCGCATTGAATACTTGCGTTTGTATCGGATTAAATTGCGGAAATTTGTTGGCATATAAATTTTCGAATTTTGCATTTCGCAATGCGGTAATTGGCAAAGGCTGAAGATCTAGCAACTCCGTCGGCGGTAGATTCTTTTCTGGTAATATAAGGTGTCTAAAGCTTACGGGTAATTGGGTCTCAGCGCCGATCCATCTGTCCGATACTACGCGTAAGAAATACTGCGGCGGTAAGGGTTCGAAAACTGGAACGAAGAATTTGATCAAGTGCTCGTCGGTCGCGTATTTCGCTTTCAAAAGGAAATATTCGTGATGTAATATGACCTCGGAATCGACGTCCTCGACGAGAATCCAAAATGCTTCGGAGGCACCGTGTACTTTCTCGTCCCATTGAAAGTCAGGCGTGATCGTTAATTCGACGCGTAAGGTGGATCGCGTGATCGGCTGAATATGCGTCGACAATTCCAATTTTGGAAACTGACGGACATATTTATGAATGGTTTTGCCCAATTTCGGTGAACGTATCATTTCACCGGTTTCATTCGGCCCGAGATCATACAGTCTTTCCCACGGCATGTTTTTCTTCTCTATTTTCTTGACTATTTCCTCGGGCATCTTTCGGAATTGTCTTAAAAGTGACATGGATTGCCACATTCTACGGTCTATCATCTTGCACAAGGATAAACATTTATCCGCTAATTGGGCCCATCCGCGAAACAATACAATTTCGAATATAGCTCGCATTAATCGCGTTGCCGATTGCGTAACTAACATCATGTCGGACATCAGGGCAAATCCCTCTAATTTTAATTGTGAGATGTATGCCTGCAACAATACGTTCACCTTAGCACTAGGCTCTTCGATGCTTTCCTTGACCGGTATAGGTACCCTCTCCATTAATTTTTGCAATTCCAATTTCTCTTCCTCTCTGACGTTGATATTTTTGAATTCGCTGGACAAAGAGAACACTCGGAATAATTCGATCTCGCTTAACGTACGCTTAAGAAGTTGATTGTACGTCGACATTGTTTCGTGCGTGCAATAATAATGCGATGCTATTCTACCTAATTCGGTTGCTTGGAAATTTCCCGATTTACGATCGTACTTAATCAAACCACTTCGGTCTAACGCAACCGCGGCAGAATGGATCAAGTCAGCTCTATGTAATTCCAATAAAGGATCTTCTCTCAATTTGTCATGACTTATTCCATAGAGATTGGGACAACGCGGCATTCTTACGTACAAATACGTGTAACCGAGCCAGGTTACGGCATCTCTAATATTTTGAATGGTCCCTAATACTATCTCTGCGTTTAACATATCCGGTAGCTTGCTGATCAATTGCGATTCGATCGGTAATTGTTGATTTAGGAGAGACAAATAGTATTGTAGCTCGCTATGATTGGTAATTAAAATACCTTCGCCTTTGGTGTCATACTGTGGACGACCGGCTCGACCTAACATCTGTAGAACGTCCAAGGCACCTAATTCTACCCACCTGCCTTTTTCTGGATTATACACTTGTGTGCCCTTGATAATGACCGTATGAGCTGGTAGATTAACACCCCAAGCCAATGTGGCGGTTGAAACGAGGACTTGTATGTGCCTGTCGGCAAAAAGATCTTCGACCAATGTACGATCTACTCTGGTCATACCGGCATGATGGATGGCAAATCCGTATGGCAATAAATCCTTAAGCTCTTGATTCTTTACTTGCTCCGCTTCGCTCCTTAATACCTCCATAGAAGCGGAACCTTCTCGAAGAAATTGGCCTAAGGTATCTTTTTCTAAACACATGTCTCTGATCGCACGTGCAGTTTTACCGGTCTCCTTGCGAGAATGCACGAAGATCAATACCTGATTTCTACCGGCGTGTTCCATTGTCTTCTCATAAACTATTTCATTCATAACTTGAAATCTTTTCAATGCTTTTTTCTCGGTCACGCCAATATATTGCTGTTCCAAGGCAACCGGCCTGAAACTATTGTCAAAATAGAAAAGGCCTGTTTCCATTTTTATACGGAGGAACGTGGCAACGTCTTGATAATTCGGCAATGTAGCCGAAAGACCTACAAGCCGAACGTCTTCCTGCGTCGTTTCAATGTTCCTGATCGTTCTTGCCACCAATGCTTCCAATACCGGTCCTCTTTCGTCATGCAACAAATGAATTTCATCGATAATAATTAATCTTACTAACGAGGTGAACGTCTTTTCGCCACCTTTACGCGTTATAATATCCCATTTTTCCGGTGTGCAAACGATTACTTGAGTCGCAGCTATTTGTTCTCTGGTTAACTGATGATCTCCGGTCAATTCCGAAACTGTTAGATTATAAGTCGACAATCGTTTTCCAAAATTACCAACCATTTCTTGTACAAGAGAACGCATTGGTGCTACATAAATAATTTTGAACTCGTCCGCGTTTATTGTGCCGTCTGCATTAATGTGTTTACCGATTTCACGCATCATACAGAGAAGAGCAACGTTTGTTTTTCCAGCCCCGGTAGGGGCACACAGTAATAAATTTTCATCGCTTTCCAATGCAGTCTGATATAAACGACTTTGAATTCTGTTTAATGTCTTAAAACCCTCAAAGGCAGGTTGAACGTATTTTGGTAAATCTTCGATCGGTAGAAGTTTCTCGTTCTCGCCGAATGGTTTGGGTTTCAAAGCAGGCACATGAACTTCTTCGTATCTAGAAAGATATCAAATAAATGTAAATTATAAATATAAATGCCTATATACGGTATAAATCTTACGAGTTTAAATAATATAAAAAGGGGGGCGGGGGCACAGGAACTGTTTTAAAAGTTAAGAAATTAGGTCCTTAGGCTTGACATTTTCTTTATTTAATCAGTAATGTATATATAATTGTGTAAACAGAAAGCTATTATAATACCATTTCGTTTTAACTCCATTTCAAACATTGTTTAAGACTACACTTACGTAGTAGGGTTATTCTTCTGCAACTTTTTTGAATCGTTCCTTCGGAAAATAACAGCAATTCCATCCGTTCATTTAAATTTTCGATATCGACCGTTTCGGATCACGGGGTACGGTAAACTTTGCTCTCGAGATAATTCCACGAATAGATCGAGTAGGGTAGGTAGGGGGAAAATTGGCCAAATGCGAAACCAAATAATTTGGAAACATGTTATCTAACCAAACAATGTACGATCCATCTTGTTGAAACTATACAATGTTTTAAGATCAACTCTAATTTGTCTTAATGGTCTAATTGTCTAATTCCAAGAATTTATTTCTCTCTCTGTGTGTGTGTATATATATGTATATATATATATATATATATCGATCTGATGAGCCCTGATAACAGCATGAGCTGTGCTGTTTTCGAACAAGGACCAACTCAGCGCTATCAAAAAAATCGAAACCCATAACTTCTGGGAACTAAGTTGTGTCGGGTCACCGTTCTGACATTAAATAACCTTTCTCAAATTTCACAACGTTAGCTAATAAAAGTCAGCCATATAAAACGTTGGAAAATCGTTGGAAATTCCTGTGCCCCTTCCTGTACATACCCTTTTCTTTGTTTCCTAAAACTTCCATCAGGTAATTGACAACGCTTGTTTGCCATAAAATGACTTCCTTGTGCAAATATTAAATCCTCCAAGTCTATTAAATTTCTAGTCCCTTGTACTTGACCTCCTGGACCACCGGTGTCTTCATTTTCTTCTCTTCTCTTACGCTGCGCTCTGGCTTCCATTGTTTCGTCCGCATCATCATCCCCTTTTCCTGTATCTAATTGTTTTAAAATTTTTGCGAGTATCGGATCATCATTCATCTTATTACGTATCTTTTGTCTCTCCGATTCGGACTGCGAAGCTGCCAACATTGTGCAGTAAGCAACTAAATTGAAGAAAAGACGATTAAAAGATTAACATTATTAAATAGATTATACTAGCCGAAAGTAATCATGTGTATTTGCATGTTAACTTACTTGTGTGCCTATACTTTTTTAATTGTTTTATAAAATCAAAACAGTCGTAACCCAAAAGTAAAACTAATTGATTTTCACAATCACGATCATCGCTAGCATCCTTCAAAACTGTTAAAACTTCTGCTGCTCTTGCTTGAGAAACCATTGCGTCGTCGTATATTCTACTCAATCTTCTTTGGAGCCAATACGCATCTATATCAAGCGGATGCAATGGTTTCTCCTTTTTCATCTCTTCTGCGCCACCTAACTAAAGAAAATACATATAATAATTCATTAAAGTCAATAATTAAATCGTAGGTATATTAATTTAAACTATATTATTTGTCCTCTTACATTCTCAGCGTGAATGGCTCTATCATCGTTAGCTTCCTCTCCTTCATCTCCCTCGTCGTCATTCTCCCTAACCTCTCCATATACGTCTTCATCATCTTCTTCGCTGCTCTCTTCAAATTGTACGTTAATTCCATAAGTCTCATCAATATTCTCTTCATTTGTAGTACTTTTTTCGTCGCTTCCAAAATCTGTTATTTTCTTTCCAAGATTCACCAATAACGCAAATCTTTCTTCGGCTAGGGAACCAAGTAACAATTCCGTTTCCTTCTTCTTTTCTCTTTCCTTTAATCTGTCATTTTTCAATACCGCCAAAACCTCATCCGCCAGCACCACATAGAATGTCACGTGGTTGATCACCTAAGCTTCTTGAATAAAACTGAGCAATACTTCATAAGTTTGACGTGTCTCTTTGAGTTTTGGGTCGATAAAACGATACCAACCATTTCGTCTACTCCTTCAGAAAGCAAAGTGGCACCTCTCATACGTGCAAAATCGTATTGTGCTTCGTCCCGCTTCTGACGTCTATAAAACATAAACTTTATTTATATTTGTTACATATGTTTAATTAATTAACAATTAAATTGAATTAAGATTTATCATACTTTGCTTTTCTTTCTTCAGCTTTTCCTGGTTTCGTTCGTTGAGCTCTGTCTCCCATCCGTGTGCCATCGAGCTTCCCAACAAGGGACATAACTTCTCCTGTGGCTTCATCTCTGCTACGTCTTTCTATTAGTCGAACGTCCGCTTGTAAAACTAAATTTGAATTCTAGAATAAAGACATAAGCTTTATTAAAATAATAACTTTTTTATGTTTAATAATACATTGCGAATGCATCGGTAAACATTCCCCCCCCCCCCCCTAAGTAACGTCGACCTATGAGACTATTTTAAAATGGATACTTTCGTCCACGATTACGACGAATAATATTATTTATTTGTTTATTTCCTATGATATTAGATTATATTAGACTATAAAGAAAATCAACTGATACTCACTGCTTTATACTCGTACTGCAACTGTCGCGCTGCAGCGTCCGCCATGTTCTCTTACAATGTATTGTGAGAACAGAAATTCTAATAGGTTAATCTAGAAAAAGATATAAACTGCGCTTCCGAATAGTTGATGTCCATACACTTTACGCTTATTTTCTCATTTATGGTATTAACATTGGTACAGTTGTGCATAATATAAAACAATCGTATACACAAAACTATTTGCCCTTCTTATGGTATAACGTATTGAGTTAACGAATTAGAGATATCGATTTTTTACAATCGATAGTAGATAGTCGATAGTAGATAGTCGATATCTACTATCGATATCTACTATCGATTGTAAAAAAAATCGATACCCATATCGATATCTCGAGGATCGATCTACTCGATATTTTCAATCGATTTCGATATTACAATTGATCTTAAAAGTTACTTTTCGATCATAGAGACTTTTTATTTAAAGAAAGAAAGATATATAAAGACTATGGACAATATTATAAGTGTGATACGAAAATTTTATCATTTTAAAATATATCCATAGTTCTTTTCGTTTTATTACGAATTGTGATGTTGGCCAACCTGTCACGAATAGTAATTGCCCAATCGATACGTTGGCCTTCCTACGATATACGAATTTGATTGGTTCGTTTGTTGTTGTCGTCCATATATTTTCGTTTCATTGTTCGTTTTAAATTCAACAAAATTTCAAATCAACTTGTTGTATTTGAACATTTTTGGAAGAAAACCTTGAAATTTTTTAAACTGATCGATTTTTTTTATTAATCGGTGTTATTCGTATGACGGTCCAAATTGATTTGAAAAATCGATTCGTTGACGCCTCTATTGTCAACTTCTGAAAAGGAAGGAGAAATGACCTTGTCAAGACAAGTTTACAAAGCGCAACAGAGAAAGTTCTGTGATAATGCGTATAAAGTTGTATTAGTAAACAAGATTGTTTTTTGCTCAAACGAATGATTCATTACAAATACATGGTATAATTCAAATTTCTCAGAAGAGATGAATTTTCGATCGTTCTTGCTGTTGCCGTCGACAGAGACATAATTATAATCAATTATATCTAATCATTAACATTTTCCAATTTATAATATGATTAACAAATTATTATTGATAATGAGATAATTACTTCTTACAATCTTGAAGCTTTAACGATAATTCATCGATATCTAAAAAAAGAAAAATATCTTTCTTAATAAAATTACCAAATAATTTTATTTCACTTTTTTTGCTCAATAATTACGTTCTGTCGGTATAGAGGATACCTTCTACTACCACCTTCCTTCGTTCGTTTCGAGCGCAAATTGTGAATTGCTTTTATAAAGGCGCATTTGTAAATAACCCAAATTATACAATAATTACGCAACATTATTATTAAATGCATTAATATATCACTTTTTAATACCAAGATATAACACTTTCGTATTTGTCAAATGATAAACCATCTAAATAACTTATTTCGATGTAAAAATTCTCAACGTCGTTTCTATTTTCATATGATGTATTTCTTATCTAATCGCTTTTCTACCTCTCATTAGCCTTCATTAATTTTAATAATCGATACTGCTCAATAAAAATCTCCTCCGCATTTTATACTGAAGGAAGTGAGATAATAAATGTAAACGTTCAAGACGGACAAACTCATCGAGACCATAAATAAACGAGAAATTATCTATCAAGTATGGACCATATCAGGGAAGTAAGCGTATTATCAATAGGACCTATGAACTTTATGAAGATATCTTAGAAAAGTCATTCTCCCTTTTTTCTTCTTCTTTTTTTGCTTTCCTTTTCTTACGATAAATATTACTGATCGTTCCGGTTATTCGGATAGCCGTAACGTCATTACGTACTCGCTCGTATATGATAGCGACATCTACGAATCTTAAATACCTGATAAATTTGTTGATTACATCGAACGAAAGTTATGAATCTTTTAAATAATAAGTAAATTATTCTCGAATCTAGAATCGAAAGTGTCGTTTTCCTTTTTTCTTTTCTTTTCTTTTCTTTTCTTTTCTTTTCTTTTTCTCTTCTTTCTTCATTGAGAAACGAAAGTCGCCAAACGAAACTTCATCCTTTTCTTTTTTTATAATCCGTAATTGATCCATTTTTTTTCTTTATCTTATCTTTCTCTCAATAATTTCTATCGCTTGCTTCCAGTAATTACAAGTACGCAATTGAGTGAATAGAAACGGGTAAATAAGACGTCGCCATATATGCCATTAATTTTACACACAGCTGTGCTTACGAGCACAGTAAGACTATATAGAGTTTGTCTCTTGTCTTTTAAAACGAGAAAAAGCTAAGTATCGACTTGGGGAATATCGTTTTCTTTTTTTTCTTTTTATTTCCTTTTTTCTTGTCGTTGATATCATACTGCATACTGGCGCTTTACTAAAATAACGGGAATTCGATAAATTCGAATTGTTACCGTGATTTCTTTTGAAATCGAAAAAGATTAAACATTTAAAACTTATCCGAACGATCGTTTTTTTATCAAATCGACAAAATCTCAAAGATGAACGCATGCCCAACAAGATCGGGACTGTGCTTTTACGTAACGAAGTAACATTGCTTTTATCTGAAATATAAAACGAACGCGAGAAAATAAAAGGAATCGTCGCGTTGGTTGACTCGGATGAGTCGAAGGCACTATCGTATCTTTCGGTAGAAAGAAAGATAGAGAGAGAGAGAGAGGGAGAGGGAGAGGGAGGGAGAGAGAGAGAGAGAGAGAGAGAGAGAGAGGATTTTATTAAGCGTTTCAAATACCCTTGTTGGAAGTGTAAACTAAGTAAAGAGGAAAATAACAAGTGTATTGCAGATAGTCAAATGTGAAGTCAAAGTCATACAACATAAAAAAGTATATGTTCATTTGATAAATATCATTAATAATAATAATAATAATAATAATAAAGATAATATACGAGAAAAAGAAGAATACGAACAATTATATAAAAATCGTATTATAAATTGGTACATGCAATTATAGACAAGTAAATAAATGAATTGACGGAGCGACATTAGTAGTAAATAAAAAGAAAAACAAAAAAAATGTGCTAGCTTGCAAAAAAGAATAAGAAATAATAATTCTAGCAACGACGAAAGAAAAAAAAAAAGAAAAATAGAATAATAAAAAGGAGAGAAATCGCTGTATGGAGGTTAATTAGCCAAAATCACGTGGGAGGGCAGATAACCGGTATCTTTGTCTTCTACTTCTTATCGTAAATTTTCCCTCTCCTTCGTTCAATTTAAGATTCAACTTCGTATTCTTCTTGCCCTTGCTTAAGAAAGAATTGGAAAGAAAGAAGGAAAGAGGGGAAAATCGTATCGCCGAGACGAAAGACATTTCGTCTGCGTGACTGACGAAGGCGGCTTTAATAAAAGATTAATTTATAAGGCGACTCTTGACCTCGCCTCGAGAAATAATACATTGTATCACCGATTAAATACTCTCGAGGATACTGATCCTCTTTTGAAGTAGACGTAGAGAGTATCCGCAAATTTATTGATAGTTATACTCCAGAAGATAGTTTTCTTTAAATTGTTTGAAGAAAAAAAGGAAAAAACAAAGTAAGAAATTGAAATTGTGCTTCGAGTCAACACTGTACTAGATCTTAAAGTATAATGATTGCATTTAAAGTATAATAAATGGTGAACTCTTGAAACATTTACATTTTTTTTTCTTTATAAAAAAGAAAGAAACAAAACGATAATAGATATTTTTTAGCAGCCATGAAAATTTGCCTTATTCCTTCAATTTTCTTTGAAAGTTTCACGAAATAACTTTATAGAACTTTAGACTTCATTCGATATTGATTATTGCCATTATCGTTTACTTCGTAGCTGCAACTCACTGTTAAAATTATACGCGCACATATCTACACGCATGCACGCACAAAAGGAAAGAAACACACACGTATATGCGATAGACCTTCCTCCCCGTGAGCAGCAGAGAACTCGCCCAAAGTCATTTCACGCACCGCGAAGCGCGGAAACAGGTCGTTTACTCGAGATTTCGTTCATAAATCAGACTACGATCGCATTTCCCTTAACTCTTCTCCCTCCCCACCACCACCAGTTCGTTCTGGTCACCACGATCCTCCTCACCGTGCCCATTATCGTTCACGGGGGGTTGCTACATCACTGACGAACTTAATCGTCCATCATATTCATTGAGATCCATCGCTGGAAAATCATCGAATCCTGCCGGAAACGGAAGGGTTAGAAAGAGAAAGACATAGACAGCTATTTCCGTTTTAATTTGATCGCTCCTGTGATTTATAAAAAAAATTTTATTACAAATTTTTCAATCGTCTTCGATCGAACGATCAAAAAACAAAAGGAACGAATAACGCGATTTATTCGAATGAAGTTTTTCCACATTTTCCTTGTCGGATCCCGATGTTCATCCTTTTTCTTTTCTTTTCTTTTGTTTTTGTTTCTTTTTTTTTTTTTTTTTTTTTTTTCTTTTCAAGTAGGAAGCAAAAAAAACAACGCGGAAATATGGTGACCGTGATATTATTTTGATTTGTAGGAAATCAACAGGTGAGCATCGACAGACGGGTAGCGAACTCTTCGAAGTTTAGAATCCACTTTGCCCTCTTTCTCTCCCTCCTTTTCTACCTGTTCAGATCATTTTCGATATTATCCAACGACATATGCCCGACATATAGAGAAGGCAGATGGCAAAAAGTACCTATAAAGTGGTCTTCTATCGTGTCCGATATACACGTTGGAATCACGTAACGCTAAGAAATTTAAGGTATTTAAATAGTGTTATCACTTGCACAGATACGTCATGGTCCATAACGATAATTTTTACACCTATTTTTATAATATTTTACATTATATATTCTTATTCTCTTGCGAATTTTATCCCGTTTATTCCGTTAATTTAAATCGATCGATTAATATTTAGCATTATATTTTAGAGATATTTGCCATTTCATATACGTATGTATCTCTTTTATAAAAAAAAAAAGTTACACATCCATCGTATGTACTCAGTGACGTATTCAAAAGCACCACCTATCATTATATTATCTCTCTTATATTTGTTGCTTCATTAGAATACTTTTTCTTTTACCTTTAATTCCTTCTCTTTAGATATAAATATCCGAATAGAAAATATTCATTCAATTCAAACGTTATAGTTGATATTGTAGATCATGTATAATTCTTATCCTAAGAAAGGAAACAAAGACTACGAACGTCGGAGACACAAATAGAGAGAGAGAGAGAGAGAGAGAGAGAGAAAGAGCAAGGATGATGTGCCTTCCACCTGTAGGTTACCTCTACGCGAATGGGATACGTTAATCCCTATACGTTACAGCTGCCGCAATGTCGTACGAGTGTGTGTCGCCGGTGAAGAGAAAGGGACGTACAGGTGCGCCTGAGTTGAGTCAATTCAGTTATGATAAGTAAAACTGTGCGTGCATTTCGTATTGCTTCTTATTTCGATTAATTACCGGCATATTTAGTCGAAGTTAATTCCTAAAATTATTACACTTAATGAATCTATAAAGGAGGAATTTCTTGGACCGTAAATATTCGCAAAATACATGGAAATTATAAAGGAGGGAGAAATGTAAAAAGAATTAAAAACAAAGGAAAAACAAAGGAAATCATATATTTTGCATTTTACACTCCATTACTATTTGTCGTTATTTATACAACGACGGTTTCTATTCCAGCCGTCAGCATAAAGCCGTCAGCAAAGGGAAAAAAAAATTATTTTAGGTTTAGTCATAAAAAAAAGTAATTAATTTTTTTCATTGTTATCTTTAATATCCCTATTTTAATTGACGTTGAAATTTTTTCCATATTCATCGAATATAAAACAAGGTCTAGAATATAAAACAAGGAAAAAAATGTATTCCGAATTAGGAATTCATGTACTCACATTGGTGGTTAGTATGAGCTAACGGAAAGTCGGAAGAAAATCGTACGGTTAAGTATATAAAGAAATTCGTGTGTGTCATGTGTGTATTAAAATATCGTATATGTATTTGAGGTGTACGCGTGCGCACATGCGTGTCCGCCTTCTCGTGTTCGTGTGAGACGACAGGCAACGTGTCATTAAATCGAAAAAAGCACTTGTACCGTCTACGCACTTGCCGTCCAGGAAGGAAGAAGAAGAAGAAGGAGTAGAAGCACCTGACGTCGCACGCCTCACGCTGGGGTTGCTTTTCAACGGTCAAAAATTTACCGAGCACTACATAGTGATTCTCCAAGTGTAGCCTTCGAGAGAAATGATCAAAAAAGAAAGAAAGAGAAGGTGAGGGAGAAGAGAGAGAGAGAGAGAGAGAGAGAGAGAGAGAGAGACCAATCGATGAACGATCGATGGCCGATCGATAATGAGCCGCAGGTGTTTCGTTCTCTGTTTCGTATAACGCGCGCTTTTGTTCGACCACCACCCTTCACCTCTCACCCACGTTATTATATTCATAACTCACTGTATTCGGAACGTTGTTCCGAGAGAAAAAGTTTTCTAAAAAATATTTTTTTATCTTTGTCCTCGATTACATCCTTAGCATATAATAATCGAAAGGAAAGATAAGTAATAAAAAATGACAGGTGATAATGATCAAATTAATTTAATGGAATTATAAAAGATACTTGTTTCAATATTAAGTACTTATAATTCATTAATCATAGATAATGATCGCACAATTATTCCATACATTAATCATTGTTATTAATCATTAATTTGAGTACAAATTTACGTAACGATAAATTATGCAATTAAACGACGAATTCGATTAAATTTCACGATCATTTTAGACCATTGAGGATCTCCATTATCGTGTAACGCTCGAGTCATACGTGCTTCTTCGTGGGGTGGGTCTTTCGAAGGGTGGTGGTGATGGTGGTGGTGGTGGCGGTGGTGGTGGTGGTGATGGTGGCGCTCGAAGACGACGGTTGAAAGTTGCTCGGTTTCTCGCGTGGGACCTTCAGGTGGACGTGAAACTTTTTAGCTCTCTACAACACTCTCCAAGGTGCTGGGGTGTGCACCTGCTATACACCTGTTGGCCGTTGCCGAGCTCGTGAACGAACGATGCCGTTCGCAGTACACAACGACGGGAACGTCTTCTAGTCGTTTCCTCGACTTCTTCGTTCTCGTCTGCCAGACGGAAGATACGTTTCTCTTTTTCTTTCTCTAGTAATATGAAAAAGAAAGAAAAAGAAAAAAAAAAAAAAAAAAGAAGAATATAAAATTTCCGTTCCTCGAACTTTTAAACGTTTCCTTTCTGTCACACGTTCACCATCTTATTAGCAGCAACAAAGAAATTTTTATGCGTGTATCTATTATCCTTGGAATGACCGTGCATTTTCAAAAAAAAAAAAAAAATCTACTAAAATTAATATCTTAATAAATAAAAAAATATCTTATTAAATTTGTATAAATAATATATTGATATATTCTATACGTAAAGATCAGCATTGATCTTTTTATTTCATATATCTTCCCTTGATTTCACGCTCTTTATTATTTCCTTTAAAAGCATAACGATTACGTTTGTTCGATCGCGCGAAACATTAAGAACTACGTCATCGTATCAAATAGTAAAACCTTTAACGTTTGTAATCGTTGAAGTATCGAGCTTGCGAACTTACTATTATCAATTTTGAAGATTGAAGGATTATTCAAGACGATATGTCCTGATCAGGATTATGCCGATCTCGCACACGTTCTTGTCAGATCGTTTCCATCAAAGGCAAAAGTCGGTTGAGGGGCAATTACCGTGTGTAGAGGGCCCACCAGGTATTTCAGTGGTGGAGGAGTTAGCGATCGAGGGAGTTCGGAGGAAAGAGAAAGAAGAATCCAAGGAGGCGATTCAAGGAGGAAAGAAGATGAGGAGGAGGGCCTGATACACTTTTAATACGGGACCAAAGGAGCCCCCTGCACAGCAGGTGCACCGCAGGTGATTCTCTTCGTCCTTCTCTCTCGCCATGCAGGTTTTCTCTCACGAGTTCTCTCTCTCTCTCTCTCTCTCTCTCTCCCTCTCTCTCTTTCTCGCTCTCTGCTTCTCTTTCTCTGAAGAGAAGAGCGTACGCGTTGCCTACACTCTGCGTACGTATGCGATCTCCCACAGTCAGCGGTGAACTCGATTCTTTTCCTTTTTCTTCCTTCTAGTTTCTTTCTTCCCAACCTACTCGTCTCTACTACAATACTACGAAAAGACTACGAAGTGATTCTCCATCGTAGAAAAGGAGAGATAACCCTGAAACGATCCATCCGATCAGCAAAGACACATCGGAAAGTAGAGAACCAAGAGGATTTTTTCGGTCATCCCATGATTCTTACCCTTGGAACTTAATGATTCTTGACAGAAATCGATCGACTCGCCATGCAGTTGACGTTAGAAGTCTTTTAATCGAGTAGGACGTCTTTCTCTTTCTTTCCTTCTTTCTTTTTGGTATGAGGGGAGATTTTCTTGGAAAGGAAGATGGTTGATCTTCTTAAATAAGTCGAGACTGATGCACGACGGAGATATACAAGGTAGCACAGCGAATTTTTACGGAACATGCACCCTGGGGGTGCAGAACAGGAGAAGGGGAAGGGAGCAGAGAGAGAGAGAGAGAGAGATCTTCCTCCGTTGAGAATCGTCCTTCGCCATATGCTCCAATTCTCCGTGGCCTTTAAAGATTTGGCCGGACGTCCAGTCCGATAAATCCAAAACGAGGGTCCAAGCGTGAATGTTCATCATTCTCCTCCTCCCCCTCCTCTACCTCATCTTCATCCTCATTCTCCAATGATGCTCAGAGAATCGATATTCTCACTGCTGGTCTCCTGTGGGAAAGAAAAACGGCGCCAGACGAAACCCTTCTCGATTCTTTTAGGGTTGAAAATGTAATTGATACGCTTTAGACTCGAATCTTCTTTGAATTTCATTAAGGATCTGGGAACACCGACACCTTCGAATTTTCTTAAAACTAGCCGATCGATTTCCCACATTCTTTCATTTAATTCACTATGTATTTTCATTTTTATTTACTTTTTCTTCTTAATGAATTAATTCATTTAAACTTCAGTTCGATGGTAGAACGAAAAATTTCTTCCTAAGTTTTTGCAAGCGTGAGTTATAATGTTATTTGTTATATTTTTATTAATTATTTATGTAAACTTTAATGATATATTTAAAAAAAAATATATATATATATCGCTTTTCGAAGTTAATGTAGCATTGAAAACATATTTCAATATATACGTATGTATTGTCAAGCCGGTGAATTTTGCTGCAAACGACATGTGCGATTAAATACGTGTTATCTAAATTGCAGAATAAGCGCGTGCATGTGCCAGTTAAAGGTTGCCTTAAAAGTCGATCGTATTCTGTCCTTCTCTCTTTCACTCCACGTGGAGTCTGTTGCCTTCACCTGCTGCTTCTCTGCTATGCAAAGAAAAAACGTCAAATGCGTTATATATAACATCGCTATTTTCCTACGATACAAAGTGAAAGACGGAAATTGCCGCGTTCTACGATCATTCCTTGGATCAAGTATAAATTTTAATCGTCAAATATTTCGATCTTAGATATTTAATATAAAAAAAAAAATAATTAAATAAAGAGCCATAAAATATAAACGATGCTAATTCATTCAAATGATCTTGCTCTTTTGTTCTTCTCTTCAACAAGTTCGTTACAGCATATACACACGTAGACACATATATATGGCATGCTGGTTTCTTGCGAAAGATAGTGACATACATATGTGTGACGACAATGATTTTATATTTTATACGATGTATATCCTGTAATATGGCACATGTGGGCCTATCATTTCCTTCATTTTTCTTATTTCTCTTATTTTTATATCTTTATACAAATATAATCATATTATTTATGAGATCCCTAAATAAGACATATTTAAAATAATTCGGAAAATTATCTATACGTTTAATTATTATTTATCGATTAAGGTACATTAAATGAAAAGAAGAACAAAGAGAACGAAACGAATTGCATTTCATTAACGATGAATTATTGCACGAACAACTCTCCCATTTCTTTCTCCAACGCAATTACACGATCAAGAGAAAGAAAGAGACAAGGTCGAGAGAATAAGATAACTTTGTAGAAGGAAGTAACGATGTCGGAGACTGGCAAGCTGCGTTTGGTGCCGGTGCATGGTGGATGGTGCATGGTGCAGGGCGGCCAGCATCGGGAGACCCCCATAAAAGATCGTTGCAGCTGGATTTTTTTGGAAAAATTCTTGGACGCCTGGGCGTATGCGTGTGCGGGGGCATGTGGTTGCGAGCGCTAAGAGAAAGAAGAAGAAGGAAGAAGAAGAAGAAGATCCTGAACGACGACAACGACGACTGCGGCGACGACGACGACGACGACGACGACGACGACGACGACGAAGAAGAAGAAGAAGGAGGAGGAGAAGGAGGAGGAGGAGGAGGAGGAGGAGGAGGAGGAGGAGGTGAAGGAGGACAGTGGTGGGTAGCAAGGTGCTGCCAAGGTGGCGGTTAGGGCAGCTGATCTTCGAATAGCAGCAGGTGAATGTGGAGAAGAAGGTAGAAGGTGGAAACGAGAGAGACAGGAAGAGTAGACGTTGCTCGTGCTGGTGGTTCTGCTTGTACTGATGTTGATAGTGATGGTGGTGGTGGCTCCTTCTGAAGGAGGTAGAATCCACGTGTGCATAAAAGGTGTTTCGTTATTGTTACCAGGCGCACGACGGCGGCTTCGTCGTTTTGGATTTATTAATCTTGTTCTCGCTGCTCTTTCGAAAACCAGACGCACCCTGGCTATTCGTTTATCGTCTGGAATTTTCAAGAGTCTTCCAAACGTTTCTTCTCCTATCCTTTTCTCTCTTTTATGCTACTATGGGCAAAAATCACACTGATGATCGGCACCGCTCAAGAGTAGATTTTCATGAAGAGAAAAAAAGTCATCGAGTAACAGATTACAGGCAACCCTTTGCATTCTTTCCCACAGCAACGATTATGTATGTGTACGCCGTTGAAGTGTCAAGTATTAAGACGAAGTCATGCATGCTATGTTTGATGGAAGGAGGGTGGGTTAAAAATCTAAGAGAAGAAAGCCTCTTTTATAGCGGCACTTTTTATCGAAGAAAGAAAATCCAGTCATTTTCACCTAAGCTTTCTCTCTCTCTCTCTCTCTCTCTCCCCCCTTAACGAAGAAGAAGAAGAAAAAGGCAAAGGGGGCGTACAAGGCACCGTACGCAACTTCCTTGCAAACTCTCGTTCCCATGTTCTCTCTTTATGGGTCTTTCCGTTGTCGCCGCTTCCCATGGACTTCCTAAACATTGACTTCCTTAAAGAAACCCGGAGGAGTTGAGCAGATGGCCTATTAATTCGATGGCCATGAAAGAAACCCCCGACTTACAACCACCAACGCACGAACCCTACCAAGAAGACTAAGAGAAGAAGAACACCCTCCTCCTACTTTTTTTTCCTACCCTCCTTCGACTTTCCACCCGCTGCACGCACTTGTCACGTTCACTGTCGACCGTTAAATTCGTCATATTATTTCCCTCTCTTTTTAGCTCGTTCTGCCGTTTCGCGAACTCACGCGAACACGGAAGCTAAAATGCTTACGAGAGTGAATTTTTCTGAAGAGTAAGTAACTATACTTATTGTAAGTACGTATATACGTGTATTTGTACGAAGAAACGATTGTCATTTTATAGATAGGACAAAAGTTGCTGCGTAGGATCTTTCGTATCTATTAGAACGATGTTGATGTTGCAATCGTTCGGATAAAAAGAATCATAAGTGCTTTCACTGATTTTTATCCTAGTTGTTTCTAATGATAATACGACGTTTTGTAAATGAAATTTGAAATAAAGAAAAAGTTATCTTTGTAATCGTATTTTTTCTTTCTTTTATATAAAATAAATCTTGGGATTATTAATACAATGGTAGAATCTATTGGAAAAGAATATAGAAAATATATAAACAATTTTCTTTTTTAATCAATTATTTATAAATTAATTATAAAATTCGTAATCAGTAAGATTTATAACTTTTCTATCCGTCATATCCATCATATTTGTCATATCAAATTCATGGCATAAAGATTCACTATTAAAATGTAAAATTCATTAAACAAATAATATTTCCCAAAGATATCTTAAACGTATAATACGCGAATCGTGTAATATAAGTACGCATCTACTCGGATTCGCTATTTATAATTACGAACGTTCGTGTGCGCATAAATTACGGTGACACAGGCACATTAACCCTCCTGCTTTTATTTCTGGGCATCGCCTCTGACCTCCGTGCAAGCGAGCTCCAATAAAGTAACCATACATAACTGTATGCAGCACAGCTTGTCTTAACTTTCTCTGTGGGCAATTAATTAACATAAATACTAGAATAATTGATACCAAGTCGGAAGTTTGAGATTTCAAACGTTGAATAAACCATTCATTTCGATTTAATGCGGTTACATTTAATCGATTAAGATCTTTAACTAATCTCCTAATTATTTCTAAATCTTTGAAATTTGTATCGTTCGCAACATAATAACTCGATTGTATTATATATATATATATATATAAATGTATATAATATCAACAATTTATATGTATTAAAACAAATAAAATATATATTGACAGATTATTTATAAGCTAAGAAAAGATATCCCGCTTACATACGATATACTGATCAATAATATAATTTTATTCATTAATTTTTTTATCTTTTCTCTCTCTTTCTTTCTCTCTCAAAAATGTCTCTTAGGTCATGTCGATACTTATTAAAATTGCATCTCGAAGATCATGAAGCCTGAAACGCGGCATCGATAGAATCGTTTTCTAAGTAAATATCTATGTATCTGTCTATCGATCTTAACATCAAAGGACCTAAGGTCTACAGCTTCTGATAGAACTTAACGAGGTATTCGTTGCTAACGTATTACCATCTCGCTATCATCGCAGAGACTTGAGAAGAAAAAAAGAGAAAGAGAGAAAGGGAGAATGCTTCTGGTGTACCACGACATTCCTGGCATTTTTGCCGCGATCAGAAAATGACGCATATATGGTAAGACTTATGCGTGTGCATAAACTACAGAGAAAAAGGCAAAAAAAATAAATAAATAAATAACATTGAGAAAGTATTGGCAAGGAAAAGCTGTAATAAATCGACAAATGATCAACAATTTCTTAAGAATTTCTCTTTTCGATCCTTGTTTCGATCCTCCTAAAGGTTAACTGCAGAAAGAATTGCGTTTATTAGATGACTCGATGAATCGATTGGTGAAATCGAGAAATTGATTGAATTAAGAGAAATAAATCCCTGTTGCAACCTATTACATCGTATCGATTATTATGCAATTAACGTAGATGCATTTGATCAAATGAAGTTTTCCCTCTTTTCTTCTTTCTTTCTTGTTTTTTTTTTTTTTCAAAAAGAAATTAAATTATTTAATTTCAGAAGTTTGATTCTATTTTTTTGTTTTCTTTTTAAGATTTCCGATAATATTCAGTGTTTTTTCATTTGCAAACTGACTTTTCTTTCAAAATATTTCCACAATGTAAATAGGTGCTCGAATGAATGAAATAATGTAATAAGGATGTGGCTTTAAAGTTATAAAGATGTATACAACTACGATAATTTTTATTAGGATAATTATCATAAAATAAATGCCTACCTACATACCTCTTTCTTTTTTTCCTTCTAATCTTAACACATTGGATTACAAATTTTCCTTACCCAATTCTTTAATCTTATCTTTAAAACTAATTAAAAATTTTATAAAAATAATTTAATATTTAAAAATGATAAACTTAACAAATTCTAATGATCGATAAGCTATTATAAAGTTCGATATCGTTTGAGAGTAAAAGGTGAAGATGCTCCTGGCGCCAGAATTTTCACGGTGAAGGATTCTTTATAGAAAGAAAGAGAGTACAAGATTTCTCATTCTTTCTGATGATTCGAAAAGCTGCGAGATCGAAGTGGATAGGCAGAATGAAATAATGTCGGTCAGGACGAGAAGAGACACGACCTGTGAGTAAGAAACAATGTGAGAGAGAGAGAGAGAAGGAGTAGGGGGCGGAGGGTACACGATAGGATCTACGACTGCTCCCGTTTTCAGCGTGACTGGTAAAGGGTCCAAGGCTTTGGATATGCCCTTTGACGATTGCCGACAAACGAAAAAGACTTGTTCAAAAAGAAGAAGGATACAAAAACATTTTTGCGAACATTGTTGCGGCGTATAATAACTGTTTCTTCATTGAAATTATTTCTGTTACGTCAGGGAAACAAATTTTTTTCTAAATTTATTAATTACTTATCGAACATTGTGCAAGTTTTTATCCACGTATAAATCATACTTACATACATAAGTATATTAGAGGTACGTTATTTCGTGCAGCTACGTATAAGAGATTTCTGAAAAGAAAACATTTATTTATTATTATTTCTATTATTATTGTATTGTACATATATAATATCGTAATAATACTTAAACAAAACAGCTTTTTATTAATATTCTTTATCTTTCGTTTTTTTTTTTGTTTGAATATTTATAAAACCTAATTTGCATGACTTCTTAATTATCAATTCAAAATTGCTTACATATTATTATACAATGAAACAATGTTTTTTCTTTTATTTCGAGGCCACGTCATTGCCGATAAAAATTATTAATAAAAGGGGGGAACAAAGAAAAATAAAACGTATGTGAAAGGAAAGAGGAAAGTAAGTATACCGATCACAAACTACCTGCAAGGTATTATTCCTTATTTCTAACGGATGCGAAGAACTCCGGCAGCTTTTCAGGGACAAGGCTCGCGTGTGCACGCGTTTATATGCGTTTTTCAGGCCGTTGATGGAAAGAGCGTGAAAAAAAGTCTCGCCAAGAGAAAACTGGTTGGCGTCTTGACAATAGAGGGGAAGGATTACGTAGGCGCCCTTGGGATCCCCTATTCAGGATCAACCTACTTGAATAGAAAGGATACGGGAGAGTGGGCTGCTTACTCTTTTCTCTCTCTCTCTCCCCCCCCCCCCTCTCTCTCTCTCGCTTTCTCTTTCTTTTCCACGTATTCGTTTCGGTTACGTACTATGCGTATACGTATTGCGTGCATTCACGCCTTCGTTGGAAAACATCGTGAAAAATTAAAGAGATAAGAATGCGATAAGACGTTTCCTCTTTGATATGAATGAGCTTTGGACAATGATCTTTACGTATCGTCGCATCTTTGTATATCATTTATAATATAAAGTAAATTATAAAATAAAATTCCAAAGTAATTTACTTCTTCGTTAATGTTTTACATTAAAAAAAAAAAAAAAAAATACCATTAGATACATTTATTTATCTATTTCCAAGATAGTTTTATTATTAATTAAAGAAGACTCTAGTGTTTAATTAAAGAAAAAGAAAAAGTGAATAGAGAAACAATTCCAATTACTATAAGTATACATACATATGTATATATTTACTTTGGTTTTTTTTCTATCAAAAAAATTATTAAAAACATTATTCCTTAGGGAAAAGTTAGACAGGTACGAGTTGATACAAATATTATCGTATTATCGTTGAAACGAGTATCCACCTGTTGCCTCCCCCCACCCTCTCTCTCTCTCTCTCTCTCTCTCTCTCTCACCCTTCTTCTGTCTTACGATAGAAAGAGGATGCATTTCTTCGAGGGCACGAAGTCCTGGCTTCGAGCAGAGGACGATGAAAAACAGAGATATAAAGCGCAAGAAAGGAAGAGAGAGAGAGAGAGAGAGAGAGAGAAATTGTCTATGGTGGGGGAAGAAAACGGAGGAGTGTGAAGCAGTTGGAGAAAGAGGAGTAGGGAAGAGAGAAAGATAGAGAAAGATAGAGAAGGATGGAGAAGGATCCAAGGCAAAAGGAAGAAGAACGGAGAAAAAAAAAAGATAAGTGAGCCGCCCCCAGCAGAGCACGCAGCATCCGTAGCTCGTCCTGTCCCACGCCGGAATATAGTCCACTCGATACAAGTTCCTTTGCTTCTCTTTCTTTCGCATATTTAGAGATTTATCGAAACTGACCTAAATTATATTTATATATAGTTTTCTTCATTCTTCCATATATTATTATAATGCGGAATAATGTAACAGATAGTAAGTGATAAATCATTGATCTTTCCTGATTCACGTCGTTATTATGATAATGATACATTCATTTATATACTTATATACACGCTACGTTTATAAATATATTGAAAATATATCTTAAAGATATCGTACGTGAGTTCTTCTTTTTTTTTTTTTTTCTTTCATTAATTCTTTATTCCATATCGCAACAATATTGTATCGTTGTATTGACAATAGTGTTATCAGTCATTACACATGACTATCTTCTTTCTAACTCAAATCATATATGTACCTCTTTATCTCTTTATCTATCTCTCTATTTCTCTATCTATTTCTCTATCTCTCTATTTATCTATCTGCATCAATAAAAAAATACTTAACAAACAACAAATTATGAAAAGTGATCGGATCATTGACGATATCAACGATCGAGAGATCAAAAGAGAAGTTGACTAAAAGGGATTAGATAAACATTAGTATGTGCGTTGAGATAAGATGATACGAGTGTTGGAAGGTAAATGGTCGTTTTCTCGAATCTACCAACGAACTGTTCCGTGTTGGTTTCAGTTACTCATGCGTAGGTTTAAGTACGTTGATCGTGACCAAACATCTTCCATATCTATGTATATGTTGATACATTTGTGTGTGTTCGCGCTCGCGTGAATACATACGACATATGTGGATGAATAAGTCTAGTCTTCTCGCCTTGAGGGAATATCAAATACCTCGACTCTCTCTCTCTCTCTCTCTCCCTCTCTCTCCTTTTACTTCACCCCGAGAATTGGTAAACCGGATTTTTATCGACGGAAAAAAACCACGGAAGCATGAATTCGATCGAGCAGCCATGTGTTTTTCTCGCCAATCGAGATCTTTAATATTAATCGATCGATGTGGATTAAAAATATTTAAAAATTATTCCTGTGAAATTCTCGCAATCAGTTATTAAACGTGTCCACGTTTATATATATATCCTGTATTAATACTCTTCATATACACAAACATATGCCGCATAAAACGTTTAATACCATTACTTTAAAAGAGGGAGAGAGAGTGCAAGCTTTTCAAATTATATTAAATATATTTTTATTAGTATTGTTCAGACAACCTACGTTTGATTATCTTCGATAACACACAATATGACTCGCGAAATGCAAATTCGCGTAAATCCTACCGGGAAGTAATATGATTCGTTTATTTTTCTGACGTTAAGCAAACTAAAAGAAGAAAATAATAATTTCGTTGTAACGTGTTTATATTAGCTCGTATCTATAAAATTGGAATACGTTTTGAAAATTTATTATCGATAATGCTTCTTCTAAATATAGAAATTATAAAATAAAGTGAATTTATTAAACTGATCATACAAAAGTTTCAAAGTAAACGAAATAACGAACAGAAAAAATAAATGATAAAAGAAGCAGCGTTTTAAGCATCCTAATTATCGTACGTATTTTCTCGTTCGCTCGCTAATAACAACTGCTTTTGTCTTCCGTCTTCGTACTCGGCCTGGCCAGAACTGTCTATCCCTTTATCGGACAAAACGCATCGAGTTGCACGCAGAAACATCGACACATCTTCATCATTCACTATATAAATATCTTCTGAATATCGTAAACATTGAATCAATTATTATTTAACATTTTTACATTGCTGTAATTTATGAATATTATTTTTACTTAAGCATAAAGATCAGTCTTTTTTTTTAGAAGCTACAATTTTCTTTCGAAGATCAAATTTTTTCATAAGACGTTCAAAAATGTCATAGATCGAGATCTACGATATCATGATTGATCAATCGATTTGTCATAGTCCCAAGAACGATAGTAAATCGAGCCCTTTTTCGACATCTCAAGTAACCTAATTGGGACCACCGTGATCGTGACCGTTCATCGACCAATTGTAACGCGTCTCTGGCCGTGTAATTAACCCAATTTATTGCAGTGGTTCTCGTGAAATTGTAGAACGCTATCCAAGTGCCATATCTTTCTGCTCCACCCACTTCAAAGTATTAGGTAACTAAAAAGCTTTATGCAGTTTTGTAAATAAAAATTAAACATTTAAATATTTTTATAAAAAGTTTTTCTTTCGTTAAAACAATTATCTTCACAATCTACGACACCTTCTCAACTAGATAGAAATTCCTAAAATTTCATGATCTTGTAATAATAGACATCGAAAATTCTACTATTATAGTAGAACGATGAAGGTTCAATTATTCGCGTGTACTAATATATATATATATATATATATATATATATATATATATGCGATTGATAAGAATAAACAACTGATATTTAACAAAATAACGCACAAATTAATCAACTTCATTGATTAATTTCTTACACTCATATTTTCACGTTAGAAACGTTTATTATAATCGCTTCTCATAACGTATTGTCCAAGAATAATTCAGATAATAATTCGTTAACAAAAAGCTCTTGATTTATATAGAAGATCCTCTCGTCCCAAAACCTTTTTTCACTCTTCCCAACGGAGAAGATTCGTTCCAGGTACGAAATGCACGCGCGAGCGCGAGATCCTTCTGGCGGCGAAATTAAAAGAACTCGATTTAATTTTAACTCGACCAACAAATCTTTCTCTTTTCCCCACACTCCTTCTCTCTCTCTCTCTCTCTCTCTCTCTCTCTTTTTCTCTCTCTCTTAGCTACCTTAAATCTAAAGGAAGCCAAGGCGATCTTACGCGGAGCATATCGTAGTTTCTCGCGCGTCGTCTCTTTCTCTCTCACACACATACACACACAGAGGAATACACATACACACCCACACACATATATATATATATATATGTATATCTATATATGCATGTATGTAGGTGTGTACGGGAGGAGAGCTGACGCATACGAGGGTGCACGCATCGCAGTGAAACGCATTCGAAGCAGGGGGCCTCTACCGACAACAGGGCTTCCTACGTCTTCCCGAGTATATTAGGATGATTCTCTCTCTCTCTCTCTCTTTCTCCCTTTTTTCTTTCTCTCTCTTTTTAACACGCCTATGTTCTTCTATAACACATTCATACATACATGCATACATATATGCATATATAGAAGCATATATATATATAGAAACATGCATACCCGTGTAAGGATACATGCATACATACGTACATACGTACGTTCACGATCAACTCTTTTTCTCTTTTTCTCACATACATAGAATGAAAGTGCATTCGAATGCAGGAAGACGACGATGTACCTTCTCGATCGTGTAGGTTGCCCTGTGGGAGTCCCCGAGGCTTTCTTATCCCTTCCTCAAGGCGAGGACCGAATGCGTGAGCGAGCTTCCTATCTCTCGCATACAAATATATTAAACCAGAAAAAGCAAGTAACCGAAAGATAATTCTCTATCTTTTTCTCTTTCTCCCTCCTTCTTTGTTCCTCTTTCTTTCTCTTTCTTTTTCTCCTTGTCTTTAAATGCTCATGTTTATGAACAATAGGTACCCATTTCTATTACATCGATCCTTTCGAAAGTAAATCTAATGATCAACAACGATCCTTTACAGAACACATATATACATTCGCGCGCATACATTTACGCATTGAATGGATAAGAGCGAGTTCGTCGGTAGCACACTCACGCACAAGCACCTTCCGATCCAAAGTTACGCTCACGTTGGAGTGGGGGTAAGGGTTGAGGGTGTCACGTGGTGTTTCGTCCGGGTTAAGTTAGGTTAGGGGTCCCCACTCCTTCCTCCGAGCGACCGCCTCCAGAGGCCCCGGGGGCCCACGACCGCAAACGCTGCTCTTCTCGGCCCTGAGAGGGAAAGAGAGATAGAGAGAGAGAGAGAGAGAGAGAGAGAGAGAGAGAGAGAGAGAGAGAGAGAGAGAGAGAGAGAGAGAGAGAGAGAGAAGAGGAGAAGGAAGAGGAAGGACTGAGTGAGAGGGAGCTTCTAAGAGAGCGAGAGAGAAAGAGAAAGAGACGGAAAAAAAGGGAAAAACGAACCGAAAACCCACACCCGAGGCAGGGACTCGCGAGGGTCCTCTTCGTGCTCTCAGTTCAAACCGAGCTTCCTTGGATACCGGTACTTCCATTTGGAGATATCGACGACGTTACAACGTGTCTCCTTTTTCTTTTCTACTATTTTTTTTGTCCTTATCTTTCTTCATCTTCTTCTTCCTTTTATTTCTATCCTTTTCTATCATCTTCCATAAATTTGTTCTCTTTTCATACCGATTTTTTTACCAGCTCATGTGCGCCACTAAACAATATCGACTCGGTCGAAAAAACAATACGTATATATGTATATGTATATGTATATGTATATATATGTATATATATATATGTATACATAGAGTTTCATTCGAGGATCAAAGAGCGACCACGTGGTTTGCTACACGGTGAATACCATTACCGATCGTGACCGGTACGAGTTCTCAGTAATACGATGCTGTAATCGTTTTGTCGCCTCGGTTTGCAAAAATAAAAAAAAAAAAAAACAGATAAGGAGGAAGGGAGGGAAGAGTTTCGTTTGCTTTTTGTGAAGGTGACAACGAGAGACTCCAACGGATTTCGTCGAAGGATTCGTTTGGCAGAAATAAATAACAGTGAGAAATTCAAAGATCAAATGGTCGGCTATTGGTGAGTCGAATTTTTTCTTTCAAATTTACGTTTTTCTTACGTTAAAAACATGACGACATAGAAGAAGACTGACGAAACCTTTCTCGCATTTATCGAATATTTATCCTCGTATCGCGAGTGTGTTTACCTTTCCGAGATGAGATATCGATTTGCTCTGTGTGCCCGTCCGTACGTGTGTGCGTGCGTGTCTCGCATGATCTTGACAACGTAACAAAAAAGTATATAATAAACGTGTTTTAAAATACGAGGCAAGATATTCGAGGTAACGAATAATTAATGAATAATTTGAAATAGATCGATGACGATCGAAAGACGATTTTGCGTCCTTTGCCTTGATCAACCGGCCAAAGAACCTCGACTAATCGCTTTCGCTCTCTATACACTTGAAATAACACTGTGAAATCGGTCTCCTCGAAGAAACTGTCATTCGTCGACCATCATCGTTAGTGTCCTTTATTTTGCTTTTATCCTTGATCCGTTAAGCCGAAAAATATCATGGTTTATCGCGATCTACAACTTTAGCCGAACCTATCGATCTTGGCCTAAGGTTTCGACAGCTATCGAGACCAGTTATATTTGTTTTCTTTTTTTTTTTTTCTAAACTCGTGTTCCTGCGAGAAAGGTTTCTGAGAAAATTTACCAAAGACGTGCAATTTAGGACTCTCGTATATTTAATTCGATCGAAGATATATAAATAGTAATACATAATGTTTAAATGTTATGATTGAAAATGAATTTCAATGATTAATTCGAAAGTATTCTTCGTCCTTCGGCATGAATCAGATACGAAATCCAAAGAAGGGAATGCCCTTGCCTTAATTAACGAAGATCGACAGCGACCACGACCCCCCTTTGCGATAAGCACGAGGAAGGAGAACTGCCATGGTCAAAAGTGACGGTGGTAAAGCCGAAGTAGAGAGTCGCGTTAAGTGGAACCGTATTATTTCTTCCTCTCTTGATAGCTATCCGACTCGTTAAGCACAAAATTAATTAGTCAAATTTTTCTACGTCGGGATTGGAATCTTTTCGAATAGGCATAGAATAAAGTAGTTCGACGCGTGTAAAATTTTTAATCTATTTCTATACGATAAAAAATATAGAAAATATTACAAAGATATCGTGCATTGTAATATACTATGCTTACAAAATTGTAAACATTTCAAAAAGGACCTAAAAGAAAGTTCGAATCTTCCACAAATTCTGAACTTTCCATCGTACGTGGTATATGTACATATAACTGTACAAAAGGTTTCGTTTCTACAATAGGTACATATACCATGTTTGTTCCGATTCGTTGTTACCTTTCAAGGTAACAACGCAATAGCATGGACGATATGGTATTTCCCCCGTGTTGAGAGAAAACTAGGGGGTGAGAAAGTTTCGTTGACACCATCGGATCCGCTATGGCGATGAGTAAGAAAAAGATGGATAGAGAAAAGAATAAAGAGAAAGAGAGGGGGGAGAGAGAGAGAGAGAGAGAGAGAGAAATGGGGTACTTGTAAGGCCCCATATACACATATACCAGCATACGCGTATATATCTTCTATGAGGTATTTTCCAAGTCCATGGGGGGGGAGCAACGTTCATGGAGAATAATGCCCTAATGGTCCCAGGATGGGATTATCTCAGGTCAGGTACCCTTAGGAAGGGAAGGAAAGCTTACCGAATCGAGTAGTAGTAATAGTAGTAGTCCTCAGAATGTTTCATCCCGTCCCACGGTTCGTGATCTAACAACAATGTGACCCGTAGGTTCTACCGAATAGGATTGCGCAAAAATCTATAGCTCTCTATAGCTTTAGAATGTGTGGGAGGTTCTTTCTTCCCCTTTTCCTTACCCAAACGATTTCTTTCGTATTTCAACTTAGGAAAAAATGAGACTACTTTTGACATCCAACTTACGTAGACTACTATAATAATATCAATGTACGTGTGTGATAGCATTTCCTGTTTCTTCTTATTCAAAAATCACGCTTATGTCCTTCTTTTTTATTGATAATATTATTGAAAATAAGAAATGCGATTCAGAATTCTAGAAATATTGTAGGATGCTAAAAATGGTAAATCAGTATACTTCATAGTGATTCAACATATTTCGATTTCATTCGAATGTATTGTGTTCGAGTTATATATATATATATATATATATATATATATATATAACATTCGTAGATAAGTTTGGATTTGGAAGATCGAATAGATCGACTTATTACTGAAAATTGTTTACTTGAAAATTTATCCTTTTTGAAATTTATATTTTTCCTCTCTTTAAATCATATCTTTGGAATTCGATAATTCCATATAGCATAAAACAGTATGAAAGACCGTTTTCGTACAATGGACTTCTCAACAAAGGATAAATATGTAAAATTTAGATTAAGATTTCAAGTAAAAGATTTTTCTTTTCAAGTTTTCTTAGGTCCATGAAGGTCTTAAAAATGACGTTTAGCGTGGAAAGTAATAGTCCAACGTCCAATTCAACTAGAATCTACTCTAATGCCCGGTGTGTTTTCAAGATCAAACATATCTCATCCACTTCCTTTTTTACCGTCTATCACAATGATACCTATGCATATATATTCAACGAATGCTTCCAACAGTTCCGGACGGGAATTTTGAGGAGTCCGGTCGAATCAAAGTAAAATACGAAACTCTGGTAGAAGCTAGTTATGCTCAGCAACCGTTGGATCAACGTACCCCAAGTCATTCCTCCATGGGCTGAACGCAATATTTTCTAAACAATAGAACTTACCGTTGAGGAAGAGGAGAGCGAGAGAGAGAGAATGTTCACAGGACGAAAGGTCCCGAATCAGGATACAGGAGGAACCGGTATTCCGAGGTAGGACCGTTGCTATGAGTCCTCCTGCTTCCTTCTGATGGATACGAGTAGGATAACGGACCAACACGTGGGGGTTGAACGTAAAGTAAAGATGCGAAAAGATGCATATGAATGCTCACGTAGGAACGTATAAGACCCACTCCCTTTTGTAGAGGAACGATTGTACCATTGTTAGGTAGTCGAAGAGACAGGTTTCATTTATGGTCACGTATGGTAATGACTCCGTAAGGAAAAGTAGGGAGAGATAAAAAGACAGGAACAGGCTCCCATGAGTCTCTCGCAAAGCACCCGAATGGGCAGAATGAGGAATCGTCCCGGGATACGCAATATAAATTTGCATATTTTCGGCCCGCATCCTTCGACGTCCCACGTGGGAATGCAGAGGAGAACACGAGTACAGGTTAATCCCGCTCTCGAGGAAAGTCGTGCTCGGAGTGACGATGCTTTAACGGTTTCTTTTCCATGAACGATAGCAACGAATTCAAAAGCGTTGACAAGCATGTTCCGAGTAAATCCTAACTACGAATCTCCATTTCGTCTTTTCAATATGACATGACATTAGATACAAAGTTGACAAAGTTTTAATTTATTCTCCGAATATTGTTCTCTATCAATTGGAAATAAAATCATACATTTACATTTAATACGATTGGACATCGCTCTCAGTCTATATCAAAAGAAATACTGTCAACCACGATATCTCTACACGACCATATCGCTAACATTATTCGATCAACAATTCGAACAAGATCGGTAGATTACGCATCTCGTTTTTTACCATATTTCCTTCGTTTCAATGATCATGACAACGGTAGTCCCGATATGGAATTTCGATTGCACGCGATGCATCCTGCATTTTAATAGTTATTTTTTTGCTACTTCGTTCGCAATGAACGAGCACTGAGGAAATGGACTCGACTGTGACCTTCGGTGCGTTTACACGACGGGTCGCAAGGGCACCCAAAACAGACCATAAACGGAACAATGAAATGTTTTGGTTGGCTGGCCGACCTTTTTCCTCTCTTTCTTCGGCAAAAACAGATTTCGAGGTATCAGGAGGAGGAAGCCCTTTGTCAACCTCGGTCAAAAAGAGACTCTGGTGAGTCTCGTTGTTGTCTCCATTGCTGGTATCTTTTTCTCTGTCGTCGTCATCAATGGTGGATAGTCAGTCCAGTGTCTAGAGAAGGACAATGGACCACCAGGACTGTGTTTCCATCCAAGATACGTACAATTAGCAACAATGCGGGAAACCCCCTGCCAGGCAGCAACACAGCAGCCACCAAGCGAGAGCTCCTTCAACCCGCATAAATCCTTCACCATCGAGGATCTTTGCCAAATTCTCCTTTTTCTCTTTTATACTATCTCTCGTCATATCATAAGAGCCGGATCAATTCTTTGTAGAACTCTTTTTCCTCCTTCTCGTTTTTCAGGAATTATAAAAATCAGATTATATCCCACTATCGTTTCCAAAGATTTGACAGTTTCATAATATTCCAAAGGTTTATAGTAATTGTTTGGGGATTTATTGAAAGTGAAATCAAATGGAAAAAAAAAAAAAAAGAAAACAAAAATATTGAAATATTCACGTAAAAATTGTCGAAAGATTCACGGAAATTTAATCCAAAACGAGAATATCAAAAATGAAGTATCGATGCCCATCGAGGGAGAGACATATAGAACGTATTATTATATAAACTATGTAATGTAACTCGAGCACGCATGACAAGATACATAGGTATCTCGAGATTGATTTCATGAGGAGGGTATCGAGGTTCTCGGAGGATCGCGTTTTTGAGGCTGCTTTTCGAGTATGGTTAATGGCCCGCACGGTTAAGTGACTTTGCTCGGTTTTTTCTTTTTTATTTTTGTGAAAAAGAAGGAAAGAAGAGAGAGAGAGAGAGAGAGAGAGAGGGGGGGAGAGAGAGAGAGAGAGAGAGAGAGAGAGAGCGAGAAGGAGAAGGACCCTACGGACATGTGTTGCGAGCGGGAGTCATTTGAAAAAGAGAGAGGGGGAGGGAGAGAAAGACGGGGAGAAGGGAGGTGATCCTTCGTGTGTGGTCCTACCAGAGTCCTCGGTCAACGTGGAGCGTCGAGGTGTCGCCTTGTGTGTGGTATGCCATGGTGTCTTTACGTCGTACTATGCCCGTCCCACGTGAAGCAGTATAAGCGTCAAGGAGCTCAATTTCTTTTTCTCTTTTCTTTCCTTCCTTTTTTTCGTTCTCTTCTTTCTCTTCCACGTGCAAACACCATGAGCAGAACCTTCAGAACAAGAGACTACGTAAGGGATACCGCTTTCATGGTGGACCCCCCGAGGTCTCCCTAACTTTCCCACTTCCTCTTCGTTTCGCGAAAGATTCAACGATCCTTCTTCCTCACCCTTCTTCGAGGCTAATTTTCAAAGGGCCAACAACTCTCTTGGATATCACAAAGCTGTTTTTAATAGGTTCAACGTTATGGAACTCGATGTAAGTTGTTCTAAAGAAAGAGAAAGAGAGAGGGAAGATGGAGAAGAAAAGGATGTTACGTAGGTTGTAGAAAATCCTCAGAGAATGCGGTGAAACGATGTGGGAGGTCGAACGTTCCGTTCGAATCATTTGTCAATGCAGCGCAGTTTAGCGATTCGTTTCACCGACACCAAAGTTCAACGGTGCTTCCATGGGTGTTGCCCTCTCTCTCTCTCTCTCTCTCTCTCTCTCTCTCTCTCTCTCTCTCTCTCTCTTTCTTTTTCTCCTTCGAGCTTCTCTCTTTCCATCTTTCAGCTTCTATTCATCCGAGATTCTCCTTCAACAGGACTAGAAAGCAACGGAGGAGTTTTTTATGCTCCCGCTCGAACGTTTTCTTTCTTCCTTGCGACCAGTCCAAGGTGTGAAATGTGTGATTAATTATCGGTTTTCGTAGGCGGGTTGAGCTGCTTCGAAAGGTCACCCTGCCATTCGTTCTCCCATATGGACGAATGATTATTTGACCACTCCAAATTCAACATTCCTATAAATAATCGAAACTTTCTTGCACGTATGGGGTTGTTTCTTAAGTAGATATGTTTTATACAAAAAAATATTTTCATAAGAAATTCGAATTTTAGCATTTCTAATATCGAGTTCCAACTTTCTTATAAGTCTTATCTTATATAGTGATCGAATAAAAAAATTATCCAATTGTATATAATTACGTACTTTTCAATTATTTTTAACTATATTTAACCTTTACAAGACTAGGCAAATATCGGAAAATGTTCAGATGAATTTTATCTTTTCTTTTTTTTTTCTTTTTTTTTTTTTTTTTTTTTTTCCCCCCGATAAAATAACACACTAGATATAGTATAGTATCATCCCCCAAATATACCACAGGTATATAGGAAATACCTCGTATAGTAGACTTTGGACATTTCTGAAGGTTGCAAGGCAAGCAAACAACGAGGAAAAGTCCGCAAATATTTTCTTTACCGGCATTGCAAGTCGCATTCGTTTTATCAGAAGGGAAGAAAACGTGCGAAGGGTGGGTACACGTTGGTCAAAAGTCTGCTCTGGCTTTTCGAAGGATACATAGACCTAACCAATGAATACCAAATACTTTGTTTGACGACGAGACAGACGAAAAATATCAGGTTGGTCGTGCATTGATCTTGTTTATTTTTGACCTCACGTATAGTCGGCTAAACTCATCTCGCTAAAATTCTTTCCAAGGTGAAGATTCCACACTTTTCTCTTTCTGAGTGACACAGGATCCATCTTTGATATATTTCACATGACGAGAACTTCAAGGAATACCCATGGAGATGAAGTTGTTAAACGTTGAAGCAAGCGGTAGATATAACAGAAGCTCGATCGATTCTCGAACGATATTTGTTGCTCGTCGAAGAGACATCAAGATCAGCACATCATGTTGGAAGAGAGGTTCAGTCTCGTAGTTACGGCGCCATGGGCCTATTAAAAATGATGCTTAAAGAACGAATTATGGAAATGAGCCGTCATACGAACGTTGGGTTCCCATATTACCGACGACTTAGTCCGTTCGCGTTGAAATTATAGGTTGCGTGAGCCTATCCCTTCTTCTTTTTCTTTCTCCTCCTTCTCCTCCACCAACTCCTTCTTCTTCTCCTCATCCTCCTCCTCCTCCTCCTCCTCCTCCTCCTCCTCCTCCTCCTCCTCTTCTTCTTCCTCTTCTTTTTCTTCTAAGCTAAGAGGACCCCTCGGGGAGGAATACATTACGCTGATTTTCGGAATCAGAGATTAAAACCTCCCGTCTTGGGGCTCTTCTCTTCTTTTTCTTTTCTCGTCCACCCTTTTCTACTCTTCTTCTCTCTTACTCTACTCTCCCCATGTTGTTCGAAGTTACACAAGCGCGTTTATAAAAGAGAATTCTTTGCTACTTTGCATTACAAAATAAGTTTGCGTTAAGGATGCCAGAAAATTACAATAATTATACTGGATCATTTCGTTGATTATCTTTAGCAATATTTTCAGTTAATGTGGCAATAAGAGTTAATGTGAGCAAGTTAACACCTACCGAAGGAACAAAGCATCAAACAAGTATAATAATGATTTTCTTTTACATATTCCAAACGATCGATCTACTAAAATGTCAATAATAATAAATGATATCGATAATCTTTACATACACTTTTGCTTGCAAACATTTATAAAACGTTGATATAAAGAGATTTAATAAAATAAGAATCTCTGCGATGTAACTAGTTATAAAAAGAACAGATAAGCGTGAAAACTTTTTTTTACAGAAAATGTACAAACTTAATGGAAGAAGAATTTCCACGGGATAAAAAAAAAAAAGAAAAAAAGAAAAATTAAAATAACTATTAAACTTTTGTAAAAAGAAAAAAAGAAAAGAAGGAGAAGAAAAAGAGGATAAAAAAAGGAAGTACGTCCGTCGGGACAAGGCGCGTCGTGAGAGTGATGCGGCATGCGCGGCACGCTGCTTATAAACTGGTCACGTGACCGCAGCGGATCGACGAATCAGCAGACGGTAGCGGCGTACTGTCCGCCGACGCGGGAAAGGTCTTAAGAGAAGGAGGAAAGAAGGATTGGAGATGAGGGAGGATAAGACGAAGGAGGAAAGAAGAAGAAGAAGAAGAAGAGGAAGAAGAAGAGGAGGAAGGAGGAGAAGAAAAGGAAGAGAGAGAGAGAGAGAGAGAGAGAGAGAGAGAGAGAGAGAGAGAGAGAGAAGAGTAGAGAGACGAAAGTTCACTTCTTTCTCGGTAGCAAGGTTCGAGCGGCACAGAGGTAGAGGACCCCCGCCGTGCTCTCCTGCTGCGACCGGTAGCCATCCTCTGTCCCGTTCTTAATACGCGTCACACACAAACACACACACACACACACACACACACACACACACACGCGCGCGTATACATAGATAGAAATACAGGAACGTAGAAAATAGTAAGAAAGAAAGTAGAAATGTATAATATTTAGGTATATATGTACGATGGCGAAGGAGTTACGCCATTATGGTATTAATATTTGAGACTAAATGCAATTAATCAGACTATAGTTTTAAAGAAAACAACGTCTTCGGACTTTCATATGTAGTCTAGTACCATTCAAGGTCGTTCCTTAAAGACGATCAATTAAATCCTAAGATCGTTCCATTTCAGCTCTTTCGTTTCTATACTTATGGTTTTCATCATTTCAATCCTGATAATACTCGGCTAATGGATATATAAAGATATACATATATAAATAGAGATAATTAATTATGCATAGGAAAATATATTTACATGACTCATTTACGATCCATGCAAATAAAGTGGAGCTTTAAAATGTATCGATGATGTCCGAACGATGAAGTAAGTAAGTAAGAAGAATCATCGAGTCTCACGAGACGTTGCGTGCATCATCGATAGGCCTAAGGCTGTTAGCCGTTGCTGCTGATGCATGTTCTTGAAGATCGGTAGTGAAGAATTAATTTTACCTAGTCAGCACAATCGGTTGTTCCAAATGGAAGTTCATGTCGATAGATCTTGGAACAAAAGCGACGCTTTTTTAAATCTCCAATCGGCAAAAAGAAAGAACATAAACTTGACAAAGTACGGAAACGTTCATTCTCACGACACTCGAAATTCGAAATCGCAGCTTTCTAGTAGATTCAAAGATCTTGAGAAGAGAGGAGAAAGAAGGGGGGGGGGGAAAAAAAGAGCAGACACTCGTCGTTAGACCACCAACGGTGCAACCAAATAAAAAGTACACTGAGGACGGCAGCGAGCGCGGGAATTTCAACCCCCGCTGCGTGTACGAGAACGAGTAGAGAGAAAAGAGTGGAGGGAAAGGAGAAAGAAGGATCTTACGTGTACAACCCTTTTCTCAGGGTATTTTTATAATGAGAACCACATGCTAAGTGCCACGCGATCTATATATTTCTTTTCTCTTGTGCGACATCAATGAAAAGAACTTCAACCGGTGCGGTTTCGAGATCTCAATTTTCCTTCGACGCGGTATTTGAGAACAGAACAAGCATCACGATGATTTCCTTGAAATAAGAATAAAAAATTGTTTTGCGATGGAAACTCGATAAGCCGTCCATTGTTATCGATAACTAGAAGCAAAATATGCTTATTTTCTAATTATCTTTAATTTTGATTAATTTTATTAACGAATATTTCTATCTGCAGCTCTATGATAATACATTATTGCGTGATCGTACCGATTTTTATGTATAATTACCGTATTTTAATTTCAAAATAAATTTAGAACAATTTTTCCATATGAAATATAACTCAAGCTTGTATCAATTTATAGATACTTTCTAGTTGACTTAAAATCATCCATGTTCATTTTAATCAACAAAATAAAAACTCGGAATTACGTTATTTAACAACAAGCGTTATATATTTCTATCAAAGCATTAATATTACAAGAGATGTTGCTAGTAATTGAACGTCTTACCACGGTTTACCAAAAAAATTTCATCTTTTTCCAAGTCGTTCCTCTCAGTGTCAATAGATAACCTATAAAAGGTATAAGAGCTACCGAAACGTCAAGAATCTTCTCTCTCTCTCTCTCTCTCTCTCTCTCTCTGTTCAGTCAAAAAATTCTCGACAAGTTACGAAGGGATATCACAGAATACTGGAATCAAATCTAAATGAACGATCTAAAGATGGTGGAAGAGAAGAGAAGTAAAACTTGTAGAAGAGAGAAAGCAAAAGAATGAGTGAGAGAAAAAAAAGAGAAAGAATATGGCGCTATCTCTGTCAGATCTCAATCTAAAAACTCCGAACATATTTTCTCGAGTTTAGAGCCCGAGCAAGCCATCCAATTGGCTGTTGCTTTGTAGGATCTCCTTCTCCCACGCTCTCTATCTTTTTCCACCTTCTACTACTCTTCTCTCCCTCTCTCTCTCTCTCTCTCTCTCTCTTCCTCTCTGTTTCTTTGTATCCTTTCCTTGGACTCTCTTCTACCTGTTCGCCGCGATCCTCGAGATCAAAGAACGCCGACAACGGCAGTTCGGTCCGTGGGGTGTCATGCGAGATGAAGGGTGGGAACCGGAGAAAGGAGAGAATCTAAAGAAAAGAACGAGAGAGAGAGAGAGAGAGAGAGAGAGAGAGAGAGAGAAGGTAGAAACGGTGTACCATATTCATTAATACGTTCAGGTAAAGACGTTGGGGGTACACTCGCTTTTTTACTGAACCCAGATAAATAATGAACATCTTTTCGTGGCTCAAATCTTTAATTAGTATTTTTTAATCATCCCTTTATTACTATGGGCACCAATGTGAGATAAAATCTATCACGGGAATGATTTTACGATCGATTATGAAAAACCGAATTAGTTAGTGAGAGGGGTCCATAAGGTCCGCGAAAGAGATTCTTAATCGTTTTTTATTCTTTTGTTACTTTTTTTCATCTTTTAAATCGAGATCGTAAAGATACGATCGTTTACGGGAAAGGCAGGGTTACACGCATCGTGTCTCCAGATCATATCCCAAGTTCAGATCTAGAGACAAAGGCGTTCGCGTTCCTCGAGCCATCCTCCATTTATTAACGTCTATCTGTCGTCTGGCATCTGCCGTGTCGTCGTAAAAAAATCTCACCCCTTCTCTCTTCTACTTTTTTTCTTTTTATTTATTTATTTTTTTATTTTTTTTTTTTTTATTTTTTTTTTTTTTTTTTTTTCATTCGACAGCCTCATGGATAATTGTGACTCGATTTTCATTCTCCGAATTTAACGAGCGTGTTTTCGCATGTAGTTATAATCTTGAGTGATACAAAAAAAAGGAAAGAAAAAAAGGTTATCCACTTTGTTACATAATTCGAATAATTCTTATAAGCATTCAGGATAACCACGAATATACAGATGTAGAAATCATATGATAATTTCGAAGAAGAAGAAAAGAAGTAAAAAGAAAAAAAAAAAAAAAAGAAGAGAAAACGGAGGTCGTTAAATTCATGTTTACCCAGTTATCTCATTTGGGCTAATGCAAGACGACCCCCCCGATGGTGTTATCGAAGTGTTATAGCGATAACTCCATGATAAGTTCTCTTCGAAGAATGATCGCGGTGCTTCTGACAAACATTCTCTCTTCTCGTGCGTAAACATCTTTTTCTTTTTTATGCTTTTAATGATCTTGAATTCGCCACGGCTTCGCCGAGGGCGTTACCGTCATGACGTTCGATTACAAATGGCAAAACCTTTAAACATCATTAACAACAATTAAACGATATAATTCCTTAATGAATTCAATAAAATTTTACTAGAAAACTTGAGAATCACTGAGAATGATAGCAACAGGTGTATCTTGATTACCTGTCGTTCCGCCTTGTTTACCACGTTGCGTTGGTAGATCGAATGAACGAACGAACGAACGAACGAACGAACGAAGTCAACGAGATTAGATTGTCGCTTACTCGTTAGCACTCCGAATAAGAAGTCGTAAAAGTACGATATTTTTGTCTGTGATATCGTTCGATCTCGTTCGATTAATTCGAAAGTAATAAAGATTTGATCGATAAATTTCTCCGTAAGAGCGTATGTACTTCTGTACACATTATAATACATATGTACCCGTATATACAGTATACAATAAACATATATATTTTATATATATATATATATATACACATATAAATGTATATGAATGCGTATGTATTTCTGTGTGCGTGTTTGCATACGCATGTAAGATAGCTGCGATTTATGCAAAGTATGTCACAGACGTAAAACAAATACGAACAACATACGTATGTACAAAAAAACATATACGTTGTTATCTATGAAAAATATACATATATTGTACGTTACTGTGGTTTCCTTCTCTTTCGATCTGCTCGATTCGCTGATCTAGAAATAATCTATCGAGCAAAGTGCATTACGTAGGAAAGATTTTTCATTCTTATTCATCATCTCTCCATCATTTTACGAAGGAATTCCACATATTTATTACCAAAAGACCTTATTTGAATCTCAATATGATTAGATATTGAAGATTTTACAAATATGACTCTTACTATTAGAAAAAAGAAAAATTGTTCCATCGTTTGTCCCTAATAACCGAATAAAAATATATACATCATGATAAAATATATATAAAAAAATGTATTATTAAGTATTTCGGCGTTTGAAAAGAAAAATAATTATCTTGTGACCAAACTATTCTATTCTATTTCTATGTTAACTCGTCCAGTAAAATGATAAACAGAATTATTAGAGAAAGAAAGACAGCTAATTGTATTTTGATCGGGCAGACGTCGTGCGGTCTTAGAAAAAAGAATTTCGATGGAAAAGATCGATTAGAGAAAATCGAATGGGAGGTAACTGGAATGGTCGTTGCGCATCTTTGACGTCTTCAAATGTCTTCCAACACAACTATCTATTTTTCTCTCTCTCTCTCTCTTCCAATTAACGTAGTCTTACTCACGATCGAACATAGACGTTTGTACCTAACAGTCGTGACGTTCGAATGGACGACCGATCATTGTTTGTTGACTTTTACGAAGCCGAGAAGCAATGTGTCACGCGACAGCTTCGTGTGTCTTCGAAGCAAGTGAATAATTTCAAGGATACTGTTCTTGGACCACTTCAGATACAAATAACTTTCGTTCTCTTTACTGAGAGGCAAAGTGAATCAATTGATGCGCACTTTTATTTTATTTTTTCTATCTTTCTTCCTAATTCAGAGATATTAATATCGATAAAGGTCGGCGTCGATATCATAATATATCGATACGATCGTATTTGAATCGAGACAGATCGATCATCGAATGAATATTTTTTCTTTCGCGATAAAAATGAGGATTATCATGTTTCTAAATAAATTGACATTTATGAAAACAAAATATAACACAAAAAAATAGATCCGATATAGATAAGACGATTCTCCAGTTGTGATATCAATCTCGTCGACAAAATTTCGAAAGATCTCTAACGCATTCTTGCGGCTAATGGTTCGTAAATAATACGAATCGTATTACGTAATGATTCTCTTTTATGGATTTTTCCTCGAACAGAGAGAAATCGATAGCGATAAGATTCGATAGAATACATGAGGGGTCGAGATTGTGCGAATTTCCAAAATTCTTTGCGTGACCTTCGCCCTTTTCTCATCCTTTATAAATATATTCTAAACTTGATGAAGAATAACGACCAAAATCTCATTTCAAATATTTACTCTTCTTTGCGTGAGTTAATATCGAGAATTGCAGCTTGGCGTAGACTTTTTCTTTCAAAAACGAATTAATTCGCTATAAAACTTCCTTTTCTTTTTCACGACGCGATAAGAAGAATTGAGATAAAAATAAAATAAAACGAACACGTTCGATTTTCCCGAAGGTTTTTCGGTTTTCGTCTTTCGATCTTTTCGAACTTCCTGAATAAAATACGAAAATGCGAGGCCTTGAAGATCGAGACTCTGTCTCAGGGACAAAGCCGTAGGGCAAATTGCGTGCTCCTTTTCATGATATCGTCGATCTTCGTAAAACGTATTCGTTATCGTATGAATACAAAAGTACAACGGAATGATAGCGGACGAGCAACAAACAGAACTTTGCTCCTTCTCTCTCTCTCTCTCTCTCTCTCTCTCTCTCGTTCGCTCATATCATTGGGACGTTAAAGAAGGAAGGATGGATAAAAGGGAAGAGTAGGGATGCAAAGAAATTTGTGATGGATCGTGATACCGTGTGGGAGATGAGAGAGAGAGAGAGGGAGAGAGTGAACGTAACATCTCCCTTTCTCAGAAAAAACCTTTATTTATAATTGCTGGGAGCAATCGAGACGTCGATCCTCCCAGGAGCATCGCGAATCCCTACAGACTGATTTATAAATTACCATTATTACTTGCTTCCAGGCAAAACTCCGTAGAACATAGGACCTCGAGAGCCTCCAAGAGGTCGTAACCTCGATCTACTCTCGTAACGTCTTTCCAAACACACGTCGGACCGATTTATCGCATGGACCCGTCGAACCGGTCCTACTGCTACTCTTACATACTAATCGCAATGATATCGTTGTTCTGGTCTAAAAATAACAACTCGATGATAATAATGATAAGTACAATTACATATAAGTTAAAATTTATATGCTCGTCGTTCTATTCATCCTATCGATAGACACCACGTACTTCAGAGAAAATTGATTTGTCAAATCTCTTTCTTTCAAGTACCTTTCCGATAAATAACTTTAGGAAAGATTGGTATTGCGAAAGAGACAGACAAACGATCAGACTAACGATTATTTTTGGCTTGTTCCCCTTGTCCCAATTAAAGCTATCAGGGTTCCAAGTGTATCACGGCTTAACGGCGGTATGACTCCATTCGAAATTTCGATAAAATCGTTTTGCTCGAGAAAGAAGAAGAAAACAATTGTTCCCTGTTGATAGGATCGTTTGTTGGGAGACGATAAGTGTTTAGGATCATAATCTCGATTCGAGAAAAAAATTCAACGAGAATTATCTATCTTCGGTCATTCTCATTCATCAGCAAGTTTCTTCAAGACGATCGAATTTGGATCGACCTCTAATGAAAGATCGGCACGATCGGTCTCGTCCATGCGAGGCGTCGGACACCGTCTCGTCTCAGCCGAGACGTCTATGAGTTCACGATACCAGCTGTCTCTTTCTTTTCTCAAGCGAGCCTGTGTTATCGTTCGTCGCCGACGAGGGAGCGAGGCAGAAAGTGGGGGCGTCAAAGACGATAGCTAGCCGATATATAAAGCTTCTTCGGTTCTCCGATGGCATCAGTTTTCATACATTCTCCGTATACGACGCGTTAAAATTATTTTCATAAAAGGATCGCTCCGTTTCTACGTACGCTCGATCGAATGAAAAAATATGTGCGATAAGAGCTGCAAGATATCGAACGATTGCATTTAAACGTCCCAGTCGTTTTCTCGGACGAAGAAGAACAAGAGAAGAACGATCGAATATAAATAGTGAAAATAAAAAGATGAAAGTCTCGCTGTTTTAGCACCGATTGGATTCGGTGAACCCGATCGAATATCTTTATAATCTTTTATTTAATTAAACGGAAAGGGAGATAAAGGAGGAATCACGTGTATAGGTCGAAATATCAATCGGACGAAAATATCGTAATACATTCGATTATTAACGAGACGAGAATATTCGCGCGAGTGCCACGGCTACGTCTAACCGATCGACCGTCAGCCTCCAGCATCGTTATGTTCTCGATCGAATACAGCAAACAATTCCTGAGCTACCGTATACTCAAGTCGAACCGGTTCAAATACATCTGACGATACGGACTCGGACTAAGTGCTAAAAAAAGGGGGTTGCGAAGGGCTGAGAAAGAGTGGCGAGTGCGTGTGTTTTATGTATTTTATGCCGGCAACGACTTTGCGTTCCTACGGTCAGCTCAGAAATCAAGGATTCAGGATTCAAGGGTTCTCGATAATCAACAAGACCTGGAAAGTCTTGTAATCTTCGCGTTCGATGGAAGTATACGACTTCCTCGACGATTAGACCGTAGGACATAAGGAAGCAATTCCGTTGGCGTAGATCCGAGACAAATTTTTCGAAGGAACGGGGAATAATATCGATCTAATTAGCTCGTCGAGAAGGAGAATGCTTCGTAATTAGTCCTGAAACGAAAAAGGGGAAAGGATTGCAGGCTGGTACTTACTTTCCAGGTACCATCTCATTTAGGATTAAATCTTGTACATTAAAGCTAGCTCAGGTTTTTGCCCTTAGAAGGCAATCGGAATTGAAGTTAGGAAAAAGAAAGAGAAAGAGGAATAACTAAGTTGGATTTTTTACCGAAGGACAAGCATCCGAAAGAGATCTTCGATCGAAGCAGCAATTAAAACCGAAATCTGCACGTCTTTGGTAGACCCGACGAGGTTCTTCTTTAAAAGGCAGCAAAGGGGAAAAAGGGGAAAGGGGGGGGAAAAAAAAAAAAATGATCGTTTACGTTCCGGGCAGAATGCCAAGCCACGTTGGTCCCTACGGTGCCGCTCGTTATCCTGGCACCCTGCTAGGAGCGATCCCGGGTTTTTACAACCCGGTTTCCGGTTACTCCAACTCGAGCTACTACGGGGGCTTGGGCCAGCAACACCAGCAACACCAGCATCACCAGCTCCACCAGCAACGCCAAGGATCGCTAGACCTTCCGGTTTGGCCTCGAAGGATGCCGGCCGAGGAGGAACTGGGAAACTCTCCGAGCGTCGCTCTGGTCGGCCTCGGTGTATCCTCTCCTGCTGGACTCGGAAACGGAGGACCGCCGAGTCCTGCCCACAGCGACTCCGACGCTTCCAGTTCTAGTCTCGAGCTAGGTTCCGTTCGGAGGGGTGAAAATGCCCAACTCAAATGCAGGTGAGAATATTATCAATGCTCTCTATCTACCTCAATGAACTTGCCTATGAAATGTTTCTTTTTATAGCGAAATTTTATAGCGAATAAGACGATGACACGTTATCGTAGATTAACAATTAAACGTAGATTAAACGATAACTACATATATTTCCTATGCACATTTTTCATACGATTAATTCGTCTTGAAACAATTTCTCTAATATACAATATTATAATTATTAGATTAGGACGTATTGATAAATCATTCAATATGTTTAATTACACTGCGAATTATTCCTTGCCGAATTTATCTTTCTCTGTAATATGTTCTCCTTCGCGATCTTATTCTATGGCGTCAATAATCTGTTTCAGCATACGTATAACGTAAAACGTGATTACTAATATAACACCCAGTAAAAAATGGGTGTTGCTAGAAATAAAAGGAAGAATAAAACAAAAGAAAGAAACCGAAGACATTCGAGACATTCGCTCGGCTTCTTTAATGACGTATTAGCTTTCCGTAATATTTCCTGATACTTGGTGATGGGATTTTATCTAAAGTCGCCCCTTTCATAAGTCGTTCTCTCTTCGAAACATTATCTAAAGACATTTCTGTTTTTTTTTTCTTTCTTTTTTTTTTTCCACATCTTTTCAAGTAGCTTAAAGATTATGCATACCCCTTATCGCGTAAAAACAAATGTTCTAATCTCGGTAGAAGCCTCTTTTTACCTCTCTTATCCTTCTTCTACGCACACACTTTACGACGATAATGGCAGAATGACAAACGTTATATTCTCGCGCCATCTGTGAGTTTGTGTGTTTTATCTGTAAACATCGAGTTTATTGCACTTTCCAAAGGATTGACAAAAAAAATATCACGTTCTTGCAAGTTGCTCTTCGATCAGTAAAAATGGTTCGATTGTTCTACGTACGTGATATATCAATTCGAATATTATTGAAAAATGAGGAGGACATTTCAACTTCTTTATCTAACCGTTGTTCCTGCCCCTCCCTCTCTCTCTCTCTCCCTCTCTCTCTCTCTCTCTCTCTCTCTCTCTCTCTCTTGCTTTCGAAACGACATTTTCATTTATCTCACTCATACGCAACTCTAGCGCACATACGCACGTGTCCATGTATAAAATGTACATGTGCGCTCGTCATATTCCGGTTGCAACTAGTTTACTGTATCTTCAGAGTTGGATGATATCAAAGATCCCTCGAAGTATATTCTAAGCAGATTTGAAAAGATTCTCACTGCTAGTCCGAGTTCGATGACTGTAAAACTTGGAAAGCTAAACGTTTTGTCTAGACGAGTTTTGTTTTCATGTGTAAACACGAACACAAGGTGAAAGAATTAAAGGAAAAGGAAAACACGAGGATACTTACGAAGTTTCAAATTTTTATTTTCCTCGAATTTCACGATCGCATTCAATACGTTGGAAAATACGTCCGTATAAAATAATTTCTAGTGAGTATACTAGGGGAAAATTCTAGAAAAACGCGGCAAGTATCAAGGGAAAAACTTGTATCGTCATTTCAATATGATTTAATTTCGGGATTATTATTTCATCTTAATTATTATTTTCATTAATCAATTCGTACAACTTATAAAAATATTCGTGAAAGATCTCACGTCAGCGTGAAAAAATGGATGATGCTCTCTTGATGGAATAACGAAAGTGATTAGCAGCATGAACGTGACGTCTGACTTATGTACATATTTCTTTATGATTTAACGTACGAACAAAAGCAAAACGTAAAATCCTATGATCATTTAAAGATAAAAAAAAAAAAAAAAAAAAAGGAAAGAATATTCTTTAAAAATAATCTTTTTAAATGCAAATGGATGCATTTAATTCTCTCTATGAAATTTCAGCGAATCTATTCGCCATCGATAAAAGATTTTGAAATAGGATGAACTTACGTAAATTTCTATCGAAGGAAAGTTTTTCCGCCGTACCTGGCACGCGGCCATTACGTAAAAACTTCAAAGTCTTATCGTCGGGAACAGAGACGCTATCGCTCTATTGTAAATTAAAAGATACAGATGGATTTGCGTCAATGACGATTCGATCAAGTCAGAGGATATCTCATAAGAGAGATCGTTCTGAGAGGGAGGGTGGAATCGTTTCAACTTGTAGAGAGAATCGTTCAACATATCGATCTCAAAGAATTCTTTACTAGTAACACACAAAAATCCTAAGTCTTCTACTCTCGATCGCCAACGTAAGAGTATTTTCCTTGAAGGCATCTTGATCTACGACCCCCTGCTGCACGTATCCGATTAACGGGATACGAAGTCAGTGGACTGCTAGAGAAAAAGAGATAAAAACTTAGGACGACCGACAGATAAACTAGTGTCAAATGACGCCAATCGCAAAGTGGTCGGAATTGATATCAATTGTCCGTACGATTCGTGGCGGATATTTATGACGCAAATCGTACGACGATAATTTCGACGTACGCACATCCAAGCCCGATCTATGCATATTTATATTACATCCGATCATCCCGATATCGTCCTTATATATAGACACATTGTTAAGGCGCAAAGAGATACAATACCGATGCAAAATGATTTCGACTTTTGCTTCCTCGGAGACGCGAGTTATAATTATGATCGAAACAAATGCGTTTCTATTCTTGCAAAATTGTGTCTTTAAAAGGTCAAGTCATTGATAAGTCATGCTCGTGAAAGTAAGATTACTCATTCATTCAGAGAAAATAATCGTATGATATCGCATAAGAATAGATAAAAGATATATATATATATAAATCTATACGTTAGGAATTAATGGGATTCTTCTTACAGATGGCAAAATTGTGGCCGATGGTTTACGTCATTGGAACAACTTGCTGGACATGTCGCGAGACTGCATGCAGCGCCTGGTGCTCGAGGATTGTTTTACTGCGGATGGGAAGGATGTGCGAGAGGTGAACGTGGATTTAATGCCAGGTAAAGACATTTTTTTCCAACTTATTAGCGAATTAATTGGCCATTAAGGAAGAAAATATAATTGTTATTCTTTCTGATCAGGTACAAGATGTTGGTCCACGTCCGTACGCATACGAACGAGAAGCCACATCATTGTTTTCAATGCGACAAGAGCTTCAGCAGGGCGGAGAACCTAAAGATTCATGCTAGATCCCATACTGGCGAACGACCGTACGTGTGTCCTGTCGAAGGTTGCAATAAGGCCTATTCTAATTCCTCGGACAGATTCAAACATACCAGAACCCATGCCGTCGATAAACCGTACTGTTGTAAAGTCCCGGGATGTCCAAAAAGGTACACGGATCCTTCGTCCCTGAGAAAGCATGTGAAAACTTACAGGCACTACGTGAACAACAATGACAAAGTGCAGGAGAAGAATTTCGATGAAAATAGTTTACAGGATAAAACGAGATTCGACGCTACGTCACCTGAAAAGCAAAGCAGTACCACCCATTCCGAGTCTGACAAGAAAGACTCCAGTATCGAGAGCAGCAATACCTCTTGCTCGAGCCCAAAGGCGAGCAATAGCTTCGAGGAGCAGAAAAATTTTGTCGAATGGAACAATATCTACAATCTGCAAGATCAACGGAAGGAACAGGAATTGGTGCAAAATTCATACGGACAGGAAGTAAAAATTTATTCCAAGATTTATGACGACAGTTACATAATACCGGATAGAATTCAAGTGAATCCGATCTACGGAAATACGGCTGGTAATACGATTATAAAGGGATCCGTGATGTCCCCTCGTACCAGTCCAGGACACGTTCCAGACGCGTTGCCAATAAGAATCGGAATGCAATCGACACCGATCAAAGCCACCGAAGAACCTATCGAATGTCAAAGCAAAATAAGCACTGTTGATTATAGAAATATCGATTCCATCGTGAACAGTGCGCCCTGCAAGAAGGAGAGCAATTCAATCGTCGGTTGCGATACTATAAGAAACTCTGTGATAAAACGGGCCGAAGACGTTAAGATGGAAGTGATCGAGCAAAAGGTAACGAAGGAGGAGACCAAAAAAGACATGGTGGAGTGCTGCTGCCATCACAAATGTTGCGTTCACAACAACGACAATATCCTAGAAAAAACCAAAATACTTTCGGATCTTATTCTCAAATCGCAAAATCCTCTCTTTCGACATCTCCTTGGTTCGGTGGATCTGCAATATGGTTTGCAAAATATGTGGAGCAATATCATCGACAATACCAATACCTGCGGGCAAGATCTTAGAGTCAAAAATGAGAATATCACCGAAATAGAACAAGATCTTCCATTGGACCTAACAGTCAACAAGTAATGGTGTATCTAAAGGAAATTTCTACAAAAATTATCAAAAGACTTATCTTAATTTCTCCCTTAATAGGCCATCAAATTGTAACGTATATATATGTATGTGTATTCCCAAGTGTTAATCCATTTGAAATTGACCAATATCGAAAGACAATTTTGATAGACGAAAAATGTACTTTGTCTCAAATTATATATACATATATATAATTTATATATATATATATATATATATATATATATATATGTATATATATATATATATATATATATATATGTATGTATGTATGTATGTATATTACGATACTATATAAAAATTAAGTGTTGACAATTTTCTACGTATAATCCGGCGTTTATGCGCCATTAATTGTGTGTGCATAATATCAATAAGATTTTCTGTACAACTCGAAATCACAATCAAATGTCGATACACTATTACACGATGTTTTATATTAAAAGGACATACATATGTAATATATGTAAATAGAAAAAATATATATACATATAAAAATATTATTATATCTGTACGGATGTTCGTACAAGCGGTCGGTCCACCTGAATATTTCTAAAAGGGAAACGTAATTTCCCAATTCGAAAAGCGCGTTCGACTATATAGAAAAATATCGAATAAAAATATATTATTTATGTAAAAATCATTTATTCCTTTTAAATGTAACAAATCCCCAACACTCTCATTCTTTTTCCTCGGCATCGCATAATCCTTCTTCCTTCAACAATAATGAAATGACTTGATGCGTAGACCTTTCACCATCGTACTGTTTCTTAATAAACACGTGTACAACGACGTAAGCAGCAGACAATGCACTTAATATATCATATTTAAGTGTAACAAAATTAATATGCATCTACTACAAATGGAAACCTTTTCTTTTTGTTCTCTTTTTCTTTTTGTTTTGCTGCATTTTAATCATTTTTAATGATAGACAGACAGACTTATGGAATGATAACACATATGGCACCAGTTGTTAACAAACGTACTGGATGAAGTATTCGGCGAACTCCCGCAAACTTCGATCGAATCGCAATAGTTTGTACAACAACACTGTCGACATGTTATCCGATGCGATCAACATATCACAATCTGTCGAGCGAACGCATTCGCATAATTTCATACTCTTTGCTATAATGTTCCTCAGGGTATACTATGACTCAATAGAAGATCCGACATACCGTCCTTAATGATTTTTAAACTTTCCAAGTCGGCATTTATCGTATCGATAAGTTGAGCCATCCCCTGCTGCTCCATGCTTAAATACTAAAATAATTATTTGATAAATGAATCGTCAGGAACTTTGGAGAGAGGAGGAGGAGGAGGAGGAGGAGGAGGAGGAAAAAAAAAAGGAAGAAAAAAAGGAAGAAAAAAAGGAAGAAAAAAGAAAAAGAAAAAAAAACTAATTAAAAGTCAATAATAGGAAAAAAAGATGTTTCACGTACCGTTTTAATGTCGTCTTGCGCTATCGGATCCATCGTATACCTTTCTTGATTTTGACTATCTATATGTCGTCTCATTCTAAGCTGAGACAACATTTCGCTGATTCTTCCTTTAAATTGTGTAGGTGCACTTATTTGAGAATGCATAGCTTCGAATCTACGCGTCAAAACTTCTTCCTCTGGTTGTAATGACAAACCGACCTTACGCGTAATTTCCTGACGTACCAATACCTTGCAAATAACAAAAGAATTACTTTGTAAATCGTAAAATGAAAATTAAACAATATTTTTTTCCACTAATAAATTCATTAATCTTATACAATTAATTACTTTCATACCTGTAATACTCTGTGCTGTAGTTCTAATAATATTCTCCTATGTTCCTTTAACCTTGCCTGCGTAGCGGTATGTTGCCTTTGTAAACCTTGAATTCTCTCCGCAGCCATATCTAGAAAAGCTCTATGCCTAGCGGTCTCTTCCTTTTGACATTTCAGTCTGTATTTAACTTGCTGAAAGCCTATCATCGGTACGGGTATATACATCTCAGGATTTGGATTGTCCAATTGAGCCTGCTTCCACAATCGTGGATCAATCGAACAAGGCGGATTATCTAAATATTCCTTCAATTGAGTAGGATCGAGTTTAACGAACGGAAACAAGTCCTTCACGCCATTTTGTACAAGTTGCTGTTTTTGCATGGGCAGAGAAAGATATGCGACCAATTCAGTAGCGGGAATCTTTCTCGAACTTCCAGTTACTCCTTTTTCAGAAATAAAGATAGTCACTTGACTTTTATTTTTTCCTGTAGACTTAATACTATCAATTATCACTGTCAGGTTAGGTTTATTTCCAAGGATGCCGTTTAAAAATGCAATTAATTGTTGTTTCCCTTCTGTCACATTTTTCTCTTTCTTTTTAAAACAAAGTACAACCAATCCATCGTTATTATCGGCGTCGGGAATACGGCTATAGCCAATGGCCTTAAATCTACATAATGGATTTTCTTGATCTAAATCGATAGGCGGTGCATTTACCGAATAATATGCCTTTCCGGTACCCCACAATGCTTGAATGAGGTTCCATCTGGCAATTGTATTATCTCGCTCGTCATTGTATAATTGACAATTGAACACAGCGTTATAAAGTGCCTCAGAAATACCGCTGGACTGTTGTTGTTGTTGTTGTTGCTGCTGCTGCTGTTGTATTTGTTGTTGCTGTTGTTGCGTTTGTATTCCAGTTCCAAACCCGGTAAAACCAGTGGAGCCAAAAATATTACCTGTTGTTTGCGTGCCAAAACCTGTGATGGCGGTTGTCGTTGTAGGTTTCTGGCCGAAGCTACCAAAACCACCTATGGACGAAGAAAAATTTGTCGATGGAACCGTACTTGTCGTGCCAAATCCACTGAATAAACTTGGTGCAGAGGTCGTCGTTGCCGTTCCAAATCCGCTAAAACCGCCAAATCCTAATGACGTCGTGGCCGTCGTTGTGCCAAATATATTAAAACCAGTTGATGAAGCAGGAGTACTGCCGAACGTTGAAGGAGTTCCAAATCCAGTGGTCGTAGACGCTGAAGTTGTACCGAAGGATGATCCAGTACCAAAACCACTGGTAGCAGGAGTACCAAATGCCGAAGTTGTTCCAAATCCAATATTCGGTATACTACCAAAACCTGTAGCTGCCGGTGATCCAAATCCTGTTCCAGTTCCAAATCCAGTGGTTTGCGTTGATGGGGTACCAAAGAGATTCGTGGCTGAAGTCGTTGACGTACTTAATCCAAAGGCTGGTGTTCCAAATCCTTTCATAAGAATTAACTTGAAGTTAAAGAAAACTAATTTCTATGATTCCTCTGATTGAGAAGAATATGATAAAAAAAAAAAAAAAAAAAAAAAAAAAGAAAAATATGAACGTTCAATCTGAAGTCAACTAACTTTTGTTTATATCAATTTAGAGATGTCAATGGAACATATATTAAAAAACAAAAGTTTAGATTCATTAATGATAATCCATATTAATCATTTATATTGCATTTACATAGATATTATGAAAAATTGTAGAAAATTATAAATTATAAAAGTACAATATCTATTAAGAAATATATTCGTATATTGGATTTGGCGTTTTAAAGCATAAATTAACTTGTGCATCAAAGTTTTGTAAAGATCTTTACTAATAAATCGAAAAAGAATATAATACGTGACAATGTCGTTCATGAGCCAACAAAATCAGTTGCACGTAAGATATTAAAATTCATCGTGAAGATATTCAATGATTTGACATTGTATTAAACGTTTTATCTTTACACCTTATAGCATCCTAACTTTAAGGATATGGCGCTTAATCTTTTAAAAGGTGTGACATCGTCAAGCAACAAATTAGTTTTAAGACAAATCAATGCTCCGCCTTTAGATTCCTCTACCGAAATGTTAAACGAAATTGGTACTACGGATCAGGCAATTGGAGTATGCACTCTTAATCACAATTCCAATCAGATTTTTAATATTGTTGTCTGCTATTTATATTGCTTTTAGGACGTTACAGCAGAGATTATGATAACGACAATTGGAAAAATACCGAGCGAAATGTATTACCTAGAAGATACTTTATCCAATGTACAAACAAATATAGGTCAAACAACTGTATCCCATTCGATGACAGATGTTATACATACCACGATGGAAAACAATGTCATTGTGACTGGACATAATACGGCTCGTTCCGTAGTCTTTCTGATATTAACCATCGCATGTTTGATTCTATTATTTTTATGTTGCATCACGGCATGTATGATTTCCAAAACAAGAAGGAAAAGTTACTTTTTTAGCAGAAACGATATCGATTGTGACCCAGAATGTAATGGATTAAATCGGCCACTTCTTCGAACGGAAAAAATATCAGATGCAACCAGTAAAACGAGTAGTAGCTACTTGAAAAAATGATTAATTATCGAGATATATCAAAGCGTAAAAAGTGTCTAATGTTCATACTAAAAATGGACGTCTTAGAAATTTCGCGCCAGAAATGCTAACTACTCTAACCTACAAATTTGCACGCTTTGTATCACTCTTAGGTTATCTCAGAATATCGTATTTTATTGGGAAATATTTAATCGACGAGAAGGAATATATCATAATAAGAGCTAATAAAGGAGAAAAATTAAAGGACATTCGTCGGACGAAATACAAATATCGTGGGCATGACATAACCTAAAATAACCTAGTTGGTTACCTAGTTTAATCGGTGTGGGAGCTGCAGTTGCTGTCGAACCAAAACTAAAGGAAGAAGCTGGTGCTGATGTGGACGTTCCAAAGCCTGTTCCAAATGACATTTTGTGATAATTGATTCACAAATAAGGAAAAAAAGACACCGTGCGCACGAAATGATACTCAACTAGAATAATCTCACACACACGCATACTGCTATGTAGTGTGACAACGGCGCGAACAAACATGGCGGAATATATTAAAAGAGTGCAAGTCGTAATTTATGCTATCTACTTACTGCAGATGGCGCAAAATTCGAAATGCATATCGCAACGATTTGATTTTATATTATGAAAAAATCATAAAATTGTATTATTTAAATTACGATTTCTTAATTATATATCTTTAAATTTATATTTTATGTAGATTTGGTTTTAAACGCCATTGATTTTTTTCTTGCCTTTGTACATCGTACAGAAAGCATTTTTACTTAATCTTTTACACAAAATATAGACATATTTCTTTTAACCTGCTAATTGGATTTTATTTTCGACGAAGTATATATCATGTAAATAAGACGTACAAAGTATATAGTATATGCAATGCCATAATCGTAATCTGGCCTTGTCAATAGAAATGCTTTGTTAATCCTTACATGCACTACATCGAAAGTAATATCTAGGTCTTGTCACGTGGAGGTTGCCATTTTTGGAAAGTTTTGGAAACTTTTGGGAACTCTACGATGACTTCTCTTTATATTATCCCATTTAGTTATATATGTATATATATATGTATATATATATATATATATGAAAAGACATGAATAAAAAATGATAAAATTTTCTGGCCACCGTAAAGCAGCCAAATCTACAAAGATTGAAAAAAATTATTTATAAATAAGTCTGTTATCGCAGTTTGGTCAGACTCACAGTCGTTTGCAATATACCAATGTCATCTTGTTAGGTCTTTGAGGAAGTAAATATGGCAGTCCCTTTCAAGTAACCTACATTCAAAAGAGGTAATCTGCATGTTTCTCATTTGTCTTTGTTAGACGTATTAACATTTTTTCTGCACACAAAAATTACTATCATACACTTCATTTTATGATAAGAACGTAAGACTGATAGAAATACATATTCCTATATTGTATATGTAGCTATATACAATATGTCCCTTTGGAAAAAAAACCGACCGCTGTAACGTTTAAAAATTACTTATTTAATAGTACTTATATTATATGCTAATAATTATATCTACAAAATTTTCATATCAGCAAGAAGAATTACAGAAACAATATTTAATCAATTTGATTAAGTTGAAAATATCATCGTTTTATACGCACGATACTATAAGGGATAAAACATTTGCAAGATCTGATTAGTATAGGACGGAATAATTAAGGTCACATACAGTTTTTAACGAAGTTTATAATTGAAAAACTTAAAAATAAATATCTTCACATATACCAACGTACATATAAGATACTTTCTTCAACATTTTGATAATGCTATCATAAATATACAATTTGAGCATGTCGTTTACTTGACCCTAAATAAATGAGATACAATAAAAAATATTCTGTAGTGGATATGCTCACGATATAACGAAATCGATTCATTTTTTGATAAAATTTCTAAAGAAAGCGCAGATCAACGGATGAAACATGCACATTTCAGCTCTTGTGCTTATAATTTAGTTTTAATCTACGTTGTACATACACAATAATAATAATAATAATAATAATAATAATAATAATAGTAATAATAATAATAATCATAATAATCATAATAATAACAACAACAACAACAACAACAACAATAACAATAATAATAATAATAATAATAAAAATAATAATAATAATAAAAATAATAATAATAATAATAATAATAATGATTATGATAATGGCGACGACGACGACGACGACGACGACGACGACGACGACGACGACGACGATAATAACAATAATTTGCAAATTGCAGTTAAATCGCGTTATCACGCTTTAGAAATGCGAAACGGTTCTTCTTTTTTCAGTAAATTACGCAATTATGAGAGTGGACAGTTCACATCATATTAACTGATAAAATTGTATTTAGAAATTACGAATAACATTTGTTCCTGCCCAATGCAACAAACAAAAGCTTTTAAAATCGAGCAAAGATCGCACAGATATGCTTAATACTAAATTTTAGAAGATAGCTTTGTCGTAAACTTTTAGCCCGTTCGTGCATATTGCTTTGACATTGTAGCTGATGATATTCTTGTAATCAGCCGATGTTGTCCGTATCTAGAAACAAGAAGTCAGAAACCATATCCTTGAAATATAGCGAGAAAACCCTAAAGAAGTAAAGCCATTCATAAATAATAATGCAAGTATCAAATATATAATATGAATTTCTTTATAAAAAAAAAAAAAAAAAAAAAAAAAAAAAGAAAAAAAAGGAAAAAAAAGGGAAATATTTATATCGTGCACGATAAAATTTCAATGAGACACCTCATAAAGACTCCCAAATTATTTATGAATGGTCGAACTTTGTAAGCGTTTAAATCTCGTTAGCATTTTTTTCTTTTTCTTTTCTTTTTTCCTTTTTCTTTTGACAATATTTATTGTACTTGCAAATAATTAGCAATATTAATTATTGGCGCGGAAGCGTTAAATTTAAACGTTACAAAATTTGGGAGCAGACTTCATGAGGTTTACATCGGTTAGCAAATAAAGAATAACGAGTATTGTCTAACGAGATTTAACTGCAATTGTTTCACACAATTTATTTATTCGATAATAAACGATATTTGATGCCACAGAGACAGAGATTCGTTTTGGTGACAAAGAAACCTACCACATCTCTTTATCCTATTGTTATTGTTTGAACTTTCGATTATGCAAGAATAAATAAATAAATAAATAAATATTCTGTATCTTTTGTCGAATTCTATCGTCAAGAAACGATCGGATATAAGTTCTTTCTTTGGACCCGGGATTTTTGACGTGGTCAGTGATTCGAATAATTACAAATTTACATTTTCTGTAGGATTTGTAAGAGAAGTTGGGCCCTTGGGTGGTTTGATACGTGATTCGAACCCAGGTCTTTCGGTTTCCGGGCGACTCCTCTAACCGCTAAATTATCCAAACCCTCAGGTCAACCTTCTCACGAGTGCCTACTTATTAGAAATGGAGATGCTTCCTCTTACACTTACAAATAAAAAATCGTCCAAAATAATATATACGTGTATATCAGATATCGAAAATTAATATTTTCATAGAGGAATATATGTAACATGTAGGGTTTAGGTTGGTCCTTAAGATTGGATTCTATAAGGTAATATCAAATGAGAAATTGTGTTATGGTCTGCTTGTTTCCTTTTCTTTCTGCTTCTTTTTTTGTTTTTTTGTTTTTTCTTTTTGATATAGTATTATTTTTCGTATGCATCATTTTCGAGCATAGATTCAAGTATTTGCTGTCGTATCGAATATTGCATCCGACCGTATAATAACTTGGAAAAAGAATACTGTAGTCGTTCTAGAGAAAGATAGAGGTTGTGTGTGTGTGTGTGTGTGTGTGTGTGTGCGTGCGTGCGTGCGTGCGTGTGCGCGCGCGAAAGAACGGCTTGAAATGATCTAGGCCGAGATTTAATCCGTTCATCATCGAATTAGAATTTCAAATGACGTTTAATCGAGTTTCTACTTACACGAAGTTACGAATTCGATGACGTATTTACGCGCACGGGCGATTTCGAATACTTCAGACGGTTTAACATTTACACATTTACACGAATATAGAAATCTAGAATATGCTTTCGTAGAAGTAATATTCGTACGAATCTAGGCAAATAGACGTCGAGCATCGCATGCTTGCTAATTTTAACACAAAATTCGACTTTCACCTTTAATACTATTATTTTCTTTCTCTTACCATTTTCTGAGAGGTAACAGAGTATTATTTATTTGTGATACATACGTTAAGTACCGCCGACAATGACTATTGCATGATACCATAGTTTTGGTAGAAAAAATACACAAAACTTTGGTCTACTCGAAACGTCTCCGAATGAAATGAGGTTGAATGGATTGGAATTTATAAGTACGATTCCGACAATTCAAAATCGGAAGCGGAAGCTCGAGAGGATCTTGTATTAACAGAAATACCCCCACCGATTGCACTGTCCGATGTTCCCTCGCCGGTTACAAAATCGGCTACGATCAAGGAATCCTTTCCGATATTTCCACCTCCTCCTTTTAATGCATCACGTTCGATAAGCTTCTGTTTCAAAAGCTTTATTTTATCTTCCTTCTGTTCCGGCAATAAGGAATAAAGAAAGATATAAAAATGATTGTTCAATGTGACATAATATACAGATCGATATAAGTAATCGAGATTTTACCTCGGCAATGAGTTTTTGTAGTTCATCATTCTCGCTTAATAATTTTTGATATTTTTCTTCGTCCTCCTTTGACAATCCTACGTCAGGATTATATTTTGATTCTGCCTTGTCCCTGGGATGTCTAATCACTTCTATTACCTTCGGCACAAAGATCAACGCCATGCTGAGAAAGCAACAAAATATAATTGCTAATGCTACGAAAGCAAAACTGGCATCTTGTTGACTGGCTATAACCATCGTAACGGGGGCCGTTATCAGGCATAATACAACTACGTTATAAATTGACATGCCTACGTATCTCGAATCATTTATTTGTTTAACTTTGATACTTCTCGTTTCATATGCCAAGAATAAGCCAAAGACCAGGATAACACCTTTGTAACCATAGATAGATCCTAAAACAATAATTTTCACGTTTGTTCGACATAAACTGTTAAATCGAATCTGAAATCTTTTCCATTATCTTTCATAGATATATTAGAAAGATAGATAGATATACTAACCGAGCCATATGCTATTGTGTTCGCTCTCGCAATGCTCTAACTCTGGTCTTATTCTCGCGTCGTCGTCCCCGGTTGGAGGTGATTCCAATGGGAAAACTTCGATTTGCCTTTGCAAAGGATGAAATCCTTGCCATGTGCTAAGAAGTACGATGTCGATTACCAATAATCCGCTTACCATCGTATATAGCTTCCATGGCTGAATCTTCTTCTGTATAGATGAAACTTTTTGTTTAGCCATGAACAACTAAAAAGAACGGAAAAGGGATTGAAGATGCAGGACGTACGAATAAGGTCCATAAATAAATCGCGATTAATCCATAATATCTGAACGATAACAATAGACTGACCAATAGGACACATTAAAAGGAAGCAGATTCAATGGGCCCGTCTAAAACGGCAATAAGTCATAATACGATACGGCAATGTTGTATTTTGTCGTATTGCAATGTTTGAAATTCAAATCAGTTTGCTTTTTGTCACATCCCAAGCATGACGAACTAAATATTACAACGCTTCCTAATGTTCCGTATTAATTTTAAGTCTGTCTATAATATACATACATACATACATACATAGATACATTTATTGATTTTCCTTTAAATATTTATCCATACGTTAATAAATTTACAATAAATCAATTGACGATTATCCGAAAATAAATTATGATTAATAATATTATACTTGACGGCAAATAAACATGTTTATAAATTAATGTCGTATTTTAAACCACTCTGCGACGTTTGTAACAACGATATATAATTCCGGGGGGTTTATTGATTTTTTAAAGAGGCCTATTTTATGGTCACGAATTGCCATTATATACGGTTGCATTGTCATATAACCTTCGAGCAACATCGGTCAATCGAAGGGCAAAGATTTTGTTGCTGTGCGACATTTAATTAAAACACAGGATGAACATCGTGCTGGATGGTTGTATATATATATATATATATATAAACTTCTTAAACGTTGGAAGTGCAAAGAAAATATGGTAATTATCCACTATTCGAGAAGGAAGTAAATGCTACTTCAGAAAACTATGCACTGTGCAGTGCAACAAAAACTAACTATAATAGACTAATAATCGAATGATATGATTTTTACTTACCTTTGCCTGATCGGCTTTCGTTTTAGTAGTGAGTCTGTGAACTCGCCATACTTTACTGAACATAGCACCGAACGCAAGAGTAAAACCGGTAGACAACGTCCAAGCTCTCGCCTGACAAATTCCTGGATATTCATTTGGTGAAACGAATCTGCCGTCGATTCCAAGAAGAAATACAGATATGAAACAGGCTATCACACCCGCCAGCATGATCGTGTTACATACCGGATGAGAAGACATGATCACCCTAAAAAATCAACAGGAAGAAATGAATGAAGTAAATGATAAATGAGGAAAAGTTGAAGATATAGAATGTTCCTTATCAAACGAAATCCTTTCACACCTTCGATGTCTATTCCAGACGTTGAAAATAATCAATACAATAGCTATAACTATCCCGACAGACGATATAGTTCCCATACATATGAATAAAGGCAGTGATACCGTTCTTAGAACCGTCCTTACTATCGTTCTATCTTGAGGTACTTTCCCACCTATCCAACGCTCCATGTTCCGCCATGTAAGATTATCGCTTTGCGTATCATAGTACCCTAACTTAACGTACTTTCCATCGATTACTTGTTCGATTTGTGTCAATGCTATCCTATCGCCTTGCGAACTAAATGCTACGTATCCCTGTGCAAACGGTCAAAGGCATTATTGAGGATAGATCTAATTAATTAATTACAGAGCGTATCGCAAAATGTGGCCACAACCACAACTTCGAGGATGGAACTTCTTGATCGTTGAGAAAATCTAACCTTAAAAACATGCGTCAAAAGGAATGACGAATTGAAGTAACATTTGGTAAAGCAGTGGACACATCCTTTTTATACGCCCTGTAGATTCGAACATATTTTACATACGGAAACTCCTAGGAATTGGGTCGAGTTGATAGCCGAATAAATCTCATCGGCGATTTCCTTGTCGGTATAGGTAAAGTTCTTCAAGCTCTTGCCTAGTTTATTTAACTTCTCCATAGTTTTGTTAAAGGCTAATATATTGAAAAGCGTTTTCAGTTAAAGCAGTTAAATTCTAATCTTTCATAGAACGGGTATTTTATAAATATCTCGCTTTTCGTTCATTTTGAGGTTATTATGCTCTAACGAAAATCCTTTAGGAGGATAACTTTCGACTGTTACATCCTCATTGGTATCTTCACCTCGTCATTGCATTCGTACGAGAAAAAAAAAAAAAAAAAAAAATCGAGAATAAAAGTGAAAGGTATCTTAATACTTTTTATATTTGACATGCTTACCTAACGCCACAGACCAAACAGCATCGTACGCAAGCGGAGCTTCCTGATAACCTTCGGGATACCGATTGTTATCGATATCAAATCCACCCTCCTTTAATAGTTTGTTCAATCTTTGCCTGAAATCCTCCGACGTCATACCGCTGATAGTCGTATCGTTATTTTGATTCCACATGAGAGCTTCGGTCGTAATATGACCTTCAGCGGCTTGTCTCATTTGTTCCTTAGTACAAGCGATATTCTCCTTGTCGAGATTCATCTCGAACCAATTGTCCTCGTACCACCCGATGAAAAACCAAACGTAACTCTTTCCATAAAGATTGTGACGATATAACTCGCAGAGGACTCTCCTAGCAGCTACGACGTAGAAGAGACCAACGATTATTCTAGCGTCTTGTCTGCGTAGATTTCTCACAGCATCCGATGGATCAGAGAGAAAGCTCTGACGCGTGACTATTTCTATTCCTGCTTCTTTACAGCGTGCTTCTAAATCTTCTACCGTCTATACCACGAGAAAAGACATGAGAAATATTAGAAACATTATCTAGGCATAATGTTTACGTTTATTATATTATTATTTGGGAATAATTTAGAGAGAACAACATAAGTGGACTGACAGAAATGAACACTTCCTCGGCTTGCTGCAATATGGCGACACGCGACCACCCGAATTTTTGTAGGAGTTTGATTCTCGTGGGGTTGTGCACGGTGGCGGATGGATGTGTCCTGAATAAAGTCGGGAATCGATTTCTGTCCGATAGTGCTGGTGACGAGGCACCGTAACATAGCTGAAAATATTGTTCGTTATTTCTTATTATTTAATTTGATGAAGGGGAAAGATTACTTACGACAACCAAGTTCCACATTTTCGCTGCTTCAGCAACAGTGGTACAAACCGTGCTGCATCCGGCTAAGAGCATAAGTTTATGCGGCTTATAGTAGAGTAAATTGTACATTACCGAGGCACCAAGGCCAGGTTCGCACTGAAGGGGAATTATAATAAATTAATGTATTACATATGACTTATAAATTATAATTAGCCGTTTACCTGGCTGTCATTGGAGTGCAATTTCAGGGTGAAACCAGGTAACAAATTTTTCTCACGATTAACATCCTCCAGTGCCAAATTCACGGCTGGCATACATGCCTATATATACGAGACAAAAGAGAAGCAATTCAAATTGTCGGAAAGAAAATAAATTTTATTTTTAATAATTTGCAAATAAATTAAAAATAAACTATACTATGAACTTACTTGGTATTTACAGAACGTAATATATATTATTTGATTTTTAATTTGAGGAAAGAAACATTTATTGGGTAGAATCAGTGATAATTCGCGAAACAACCACTTACGGCGTGTAAAAAAAGTGTAAAAAAAGTGTTCCACAAACCTGACCACCCTGCCAGCCACCCTCTCCTTCTATCGGGAAAATACCTCCGATGTGGAGGATATTGTCGTTCTCATCGGAAGGTGGTAACGAAGCGACAATCGTACGAGCTATCGTCAAAATGCTGATGATTAGGATCAACATTCTGTTGCTGAATCTCTCTCTCTCTCTCTCTCTCTCTCTCTCTGTTTTTATTCCTTTCCTCTATCTCTCTTTTCGTATCTTTAAAATTGTCCCTATGACACGCCCAATGAACGTGACTTAGAGAGGCGCACTTTTTTTGTACCCTTCATTCTCACACCAGTCCTATTTTGAACTCGACTAAAGAAACATTTTCAGCCCCTTCCGAAAAATCCTCCTTTAACTTTTTTTCCCTCGTGAGGGAAGTTGCTCTCGATCGAAAGGATCTTCAATCTTTAAATAAATCGGTGCACTATTTTTTGGTAACACTCGACCATTATCATAGGAAAAAGAAAGTCTATCGAACTCACTACAATCTTATTCAGTCCGTATTAAAGTGCTTATCGTCGAAGACGGAAGCTTCGCGGGAGCTTTCATATTGATTCCATCCCGGGACTCGAGGGTAGTAGTAGGGATAAAGGAGGTGGCTCTCAAGAACGTTCGTACAGGTTCTCCCCCTCTTTTTTCTCTCGCACCCTCTCTCTGTGAAAATCGATAAAGAAAGTTGTATAATAAACATGCATCGTACGATAATTCCTTCTTTTACAGTTTTACATCGTAATCTTACTTAATTTTACACACACACACACACACACACACACACACACATATATATATATATATAGATATGTACACATGTATGCATGTACATCGAAATGTTCAAGAAAACATTTAGATGTTTAATTTGTTCGTAGGATTGTCCTTGCTGGGTCGGTAAGTTAGAGCTCAACGTGATGAACACTCGTGAGTTTGTTGTGAATCAAAGAGCCCACCGTTTTCGAAGATAAAAGTGTATTATTATTGGATCAAATGGCAGCGCAACGTGCATTACCACAGAGCAAAGAAGCTTTGTTAAAATCATATACAACGCGATTGAAGGACGACGTTAAATCGATGTTAGAAAATTTCGAAGGTGCGCCCTAACCTCAAATTTATTTCCTTGAACATTTGAACGTTCTTCGAGTATTGCCATCTTCTCTTTTTTGTAACTAAATCAAAGTTTATTTGTAAAGTTTCCTTTACATTTCTATTATATTACTTTGTCTTCAGAAATCGTCAAGCTTGCTAAAGGTGAAAATGATTCGCAACTCTCACGGATGGCACAATGCGAACAGGACACTTTTGAAATGCATGTCAGGGCAGCTAACATTGTTAGAGCCGGTGAATCACTGATGAAGTTGGTTTCCGATATAAAACAGTATCTGATTCTTAATGATTTTCCATCCGTGAATGATGCCATAGCGCACAATAGTAAATTGTTTAGAACGAAGCAAGCCGAATGCGATCAGAAATTGGCATCTTTGAGAGATGATATGGCGGCTGATTTGTATGACCTAGAAGAAGAATATTATACTTCGATATATAAATAACACCCGTTAAATCTTAGGAAATTTCTAATTCTTTAAGTTCATGATGTTATAAATTTTTAATATTTATTTAAATAAATAGGATTAATTTTTATAAGACGACTCTCTTATTCGTTTTCATTGACAATAGACATGGAGTATGAAGTAAGACATACTTGTTTCCTTTTATTACTTCAATATTTTGACACACATACGATACATCACACGATATTTCTAATTAATAAGCATATTCGATAATGTAGTATTGTAAATTCAAGCGTCAAATTGTGTTAAGGATGATCGTAAACGCTAGTTGCATAATAACATGGACTCCGATAATCGTACTTGCTCATATTGTACAAATATAATTTACAAAAACATTACGGAGTTCCCCCAATTGCAATAAGGAGATTAAAAATCTACTTTACAAAAGTGATACAAATCAATACTTTGTCAATAAATTTGGAATGCTACGCGTACAATCTCCTCCCTAACTACGGGGCGCAGTTATCGATACCATGCAGATATAACCCTAGCTAGGTCTTCCTTAGACTTGTTCTTCCTTCCGAGCATTTCCTTGAGAGTTACTATCGAGTACTAGTAGAATAACAAGAGTATCACAGTGTAAGCACAACGCTGTGACATTGATCCACCAATTATGGATCGTGTATAATATAGGCAATTAAATAAAAGTATTACATCACAAAATACTTGGAGAACAACAGTACCTAATTAATACCTATTTCAGACGCAACAAAACGTGAGAACGATTCAATACAAACGATAAATGCACCTTTCAATAAATTATTATCTTTATATTGTATTTATTTACTTGAATCAGTCGGCGATAACGCAATCAAGTAAAGATTATCTATACCAAGTAATGCTTCGATAATACATTAAATACTTACACGATTCAAAAATGAACGTTCAGAATACATGCGGTACACTAATATCTTGAACATAAATCAGACAATTAGAAGAAATAAAAATACATAGAATATCGGTCTTAATCTAGCTTAATTTTTTCCCTCCCTGAATTTCGAGAGTGGATATCACGAACCTAAATATTCATAAGACCAATAATAATTTAGTATATACATAATTTTTTTTTCACTTAAAATTAATAATTAATCTTAATGAACCAATAAATCCTTTTATCTCCTATTCCATTATTTTTGGTCCTCGTCCGCGTATGACAAACAAAAAGCTGGCTGAAATTCGAAATGATATCACACACACACACACATACATGTACTTTTATTGAAGTACAATTTAAGTTACGTACGAGGCGTGTTCCCAATACGCTTCGAAATATGATCGTTGTTTGACGTGAAACGGTGAATTTCTTTTTTCTTTCTTTTCTCCTTTTCGACTTCTTACAAATCCAGTAAATCGACAGTGGCTTATTGTACATATATGATAAGTATATTCTAAGTAGACTTACGTTCTACTTTGGCAAAAAACTTTTACAAATCTAAACCTCGGTATATTTTTCTTGGTGTATTGTTCTTTTTGTTTTTATTACAGATATACCCCAACCCGCCCTTCGCGATCACATACACCTCTAAGATATTCAATTTTTTGTTTTGCTTTTTTCTTTTCTTCTTCTTTTTTTTCTTTTTTTTTTCTTTTTTTTTTTTTTTTCATCATAATTTTGTTTTAATTTTTCTTTTTCTTTCCTAAAAACGTTTGCATAAAATTCTGATCCTCGATTGGCAGCTTAAATACTTTGCAGCTTAGCGGTAAAATAATCTCAAAAAGGTTACAAAACTTTCAGTTCTCCCTATCGACTTTACTATGCATATATGTATATTATATATATGTGTGTATATATGTATATATGTATATATGTATATATATATATATATATATATATATATATATATATATATATATGTCTATAAAATACGCCAAAAAGGTGATATGCTTTCATTTTCTCCTTGCACATATCTGACATGACTACGATGTCTCGATGAATCGTCGTCAACTGGCTCGCAGTTTTTTAAGGCGCCATATTTAGAACAAGTACTAACATATCTTGGCAGTAATCGATGATTCGTTCTCTTTAGGAAAGTTATTCGTTCGCTTCGCGATATATCGTAAGAATAAGAGGTAAATGCATAAACTTGGAATGATACTGTTTCTTTTGTAAATTTGGCTAAACGTCTAACCGTATTCAAACGAATTTCCTGCTGCACCGTGCATTCGAGGAAATCGAGGATTTCATTATCGTACTTGTTTTTATTTACTTTTGTCTCTCCTCCACCTTCTTTGTCCACCTTCTAGAAACTCATGGAAAAAAGAAAAAAAATTCACTCGTTCGAAAGCCATTCTCTCTCCAATTGATTTTCACGATCATGAAAAAGTTTTTCCTCTTCAATTCTACGATGCTGATCGTTTTTCTTTTTCTTTTTCCCTTTCTTTCCTATGTTATCCTCGATTTCTGAAATATGATGTATTTCAAGGTAGAAAGGCAGAAAATATTTCAACGTGATTTTTTCCCTTTTTTTCCTTTTTGGGCTCTCGCAGCAGTTTTGTCTTTCTTTCTCTCCTCTTTTCTCGCTCCTATTTTTATTTCTTCTTCTTCGCCGGTTCATCGGCTATTCAATAAAGAAGATCACCGGTCGTCTCGGAACCCCATGCATTGCCATCTTGAGCAGGTTTCAAGTAGTCGACCTCGCTCGCGTTTTGCCCTTGTTGCTGTTGCTGCTGCTGCTGCTGCTGCTGCTGCTGCTGTTGTTGATCGTTGCCATTCGTTTTGTTCGTAGTCAAGCTTGTAACCGTTGTTAACGTAGCCCTGGTAACACCTAATTCGAAGCCCTCAGATGCCAAATCCACTTTGCTCGGTGTATAGCTTGCCAAGCCACCACCTCCTAAAAAAGTGGGGAAACGTGTGAGAAGAATGAAATAAATCCAAGTGTATTTCGATGAAACGATCATTTTTATGATATGTAACAAATTTTATTTTTACAAATCTCTTCGTCGATTGATTCTAAGAGCAATTATCTATATAGATATAAATCTAATTTTTGTATTTGGGAATTTGCAACGTGATGCTTCATCACCAAAAAAAAAAAGTAGGAGAACTATCGAGACGAATAAATAACGAACTTATTAATTTCTATATATATATATATATAAAGTCATTGTTGTTAACTATGAAAATTACCGAGAAGCGACGGGATGCTCGTCGTCGAACCGGTCGCGGACGTTTTATTGATGATCTGCGTAGATTGCTCTCCGGAAGCAGAGGTTTCGCCATCCACGATGCTGCCCTCGCCCTCCAACATCGAGGCCTCGCTTGGATATTCAAAGGTGCGCGTCGCCATATCATCAAATTGTATTCGATGCTGAAACGAACACGGAGATATTAGTATAAAACGATCTTATAGTCATTTCAATGATGTTTAATTATATCAAACAAAAGCATTAATTAATTTCGATTAATTTCCTATTGATCGATCATTCAATACATTGAATGCCGCGAAAGCCATCTATGGCCCATGTCGACCCTTCTATTCAGGCCATTGTAATTCTTTTAAAACGAAACATGATCATGAAATTCTTCATAATATTCATCAGTTAATGCATAATTTTTACGCATAATGCAATTATCATAACGTGAGTCATCGATGGATCATGCGGCGTAGTGGTACGTTTCCGCTTCACAAGAGGGCCTGCTATTATCTGCTATTATCTTCATGTTATCAATTGTCTTTTTAATTTCATTTATTCTTTTTCATTGCTAAACGATGCTAGTCTTATATCCTCTCGCACAAGATATAAATAACAAATAAAGCGAATGCAAGAATGATATCAATCACTTATATGATATCAAAATACAAAATGAAAGTTTATATAAATTGCTTTCTCAATAAACAATATGAAATTACAAGGAAGAGTTTTCAAGCGACATACATACATACATACATACATGCATATATATATATATATATATATATATATATATATATATATGTATGTATATGTATATGTATATGAAGATATAATTCTAAAAAAAATCAATTTCAAGTAATAGCTCAAATATAACTATTGCTTTACGTAATCAAAGAGGAAGAAATGGTAAAAATAGAAACGTTTTGTGACGATTGTCCGGATACATCTAATTTTTGCTTACCTTGTTTCAATATTAAACATCGTTTTATGCCACTTTAGTTACATATTTGTGAGACAATATAAAAATATTATATATATATATACTGATATTATAATTTACAAAAGTTAATTAATTTAGTGTAATAAAACTATAATAAAACTATAACTAGAGAAACAAATTATGAAAGTTATCATGAAATTATATATATTTGAAAACTTCTTAAATGACCTTTCCATATATGACAATATATTACTCAAATTAATAATGCTTTCTATGTTGATGTGTTTGAATATACTTATGAATATCATAATTCATGTTTTTTGAACGTTCACAATGAATACCATAATGTGGACCTATGAAATGGCCACGCGACCTCAATGGAAAATCACCATGATGATAGTAGACCGGCATTCAACATATCGATTGATTCTAGGAGTAATTATATCATTAATTAAATTTCGAGTGATTAAAGATAACAAAGAATTTGCAAATATGTTCCTTTTTCTTTTGTTTTTCTTTCTTCCTTTTTTTTTAACTTATTTATATTATGCTTTTCTTAAAAATCCTCGAAAGAGACAATGTCTAATGTTTCATATTGATCCATCGAAATATTTTTTAACGTTTTGACACTAAGAAAAAGATTCAAGTTACTTCATATAGATCATAAAAAAGGAATGAAAATTAATTACAAAACAAACAAAAGCAACGGCATTAACACAGACTGGCGTGGAATAACAGTAAGCGGTCACGCTCGTTGATTTTTCGAGCACAGAAGCGAAAAGACATTCTGCGATTTTTTCCTCTCGATAAGGTCGTAAAAAAAGATCGATAGGAACATTTCATGGGTTCTCCCTTTATTAACAAATAAAAAGTGATAAGTAAGAATACTTTTTATATCGATAAATTCGATCACGATTTAAAATGATCTTCATTTATTATCACGAGCACAACTCGGATTTTGTTATATAGATATGGCAATAACAGTACCTATCTACAATTATTTCAACTACGACTTTATTGCATGCCTTAGTTAATTATATCTACGCCTTGAACGTTCTCTTTCCTTCTGAGATTTTGCGAATAGCTGATGTTACAAAATTGAATCAATTAACGATCACGTATCCGGGATTCTAAATGTATAATTTATTTTTAGATATAGCCTATATTTAAAATATAAAGATATATAATATCATATTTGAAATCGTTCGAAGATGAACGATTGAATTAATTAATCACGTAGTTCGCGCCTATGTATTATTGATATAATTATTAAAAAGATATATCTAAGAAAGATTAATTTTGTAATAACCTGTTCGTACATGAAGAATGAAACTTGAAACGATTAAAACATTAAGTAACTTTCGACGTACATATACGTATATTGAACTTGAATTAATCACGACTAAATATCGTGCTTCTAGAAACTCTTATGAAAGTAGAAATAGTTGTGAATTATGTTCATAAACATTTGTAAAATTGTAGTGAAAACGATTCTAAAAAGAAGAGAGGCAAGTAAGAGGCTAATCGCAAGTTACTACCTACTTTCTTCTTGGTAAATCGTGAAAATGGCATTGTCAATAAGTTAGATGAGGTTATTGGTCATTGACAAACATTAATATGGAAAGTTTCCATTCTCCGATGGTTCTTTTACATCATGTTCCGTATGATGTATGACAAATCGTTTCTCTAACGAAAGTGCGCATAATATAAATGTTCGGCTTTTGAATTGTTTAACATCGTTCACAAGGCGCATACACGAGGAGACATTACGAGTATATATACCGCATACTCTTTGCAACGTGACGAATGCGTTACGTGACTTCGTCGAGTTGTTCGACATAAGGAACAACTTAATACGAATTGAAATTAGATACTTTATAAGAATTCTTATGAGTTTTCACGATTACCTAATATCTAACTTTGATGTTGATAGATAAAAAGAAAAAAATTACTGATTTTCTTTTTCTAATATTCTATATTCTATTTCTCCAAGGACTGATAATAAAAGATAGACGTATCCTTTGTAAATATTTTAATATTTAATTATTAGATCATTCGGATCGTTCGACAGATCAGAATTTTCACATTTTTTCTCAGGATTTATCGTTTTTGAAATTATCGAAAAGGGATGAAAAAATATGCGCACCTATTATGACAGGGAAGAGTCAACAGTTGTCATTAAGAAAAGAGACGAGTAGAACGAGTTAGTGGAGACAAATTCGCGATCGAAACGAATGAATCGCAAAGCTCAAACCGGAGATACTCGGAGCGTCTGCTTTTATTAGGACATAACGGATGCGTCTACATCCAGTTTTTATCATAGCAGCCGACCTTTACGTACTCGTATATAACGCCGTAATAGTAAAATGAGATACGTACTACTGTTATGGGAATCACGACTTGTTACTAAAAAACGATCGATGCAAGGACTTTTATTTATTTTTCCTTTTATTCTTTTTCTGACAAATCTTTGCTCTTTTCTTTTTTTTTTTTCTTCTTACTCTTATCATCATTAATCTTGATCGGATTATCGACGACAACGATCATTAATTTTTTATTTGTTATTTTTAAAAACAATCAATGCTACAAGTTTATTTATTTGAAAATTTGTCAACGATTTAAAACATTCACTGTAATAAATATTAATAACGATCGTACAGTGCGAAGAAATTCAGAATTAGACATTATTATTGAATGTATTGAAAAAGAAAAAAAGGTCATAATAGATGTATCCAAACGGGGACGTAGTATTATTATGTAACTGGATATGGAAGAAAACGACAATAAATCTTTTTATGTCAAACTTTGTTCTTCTGAGATTACGATCCTACGACTACAAGCACGTAATATCTTATCTGAATGTAACGCGAATAAGTGTATACATTCGGTTTTTTCTTTCCATTGTCCGTGAAAACAGAGAGGAGTGGGGAGAAAGAGAGCGAGGAAGATAACAATTTCCTTTCTCTCAGAGATAAAGCTGTGCGTCGCTGAAACCCAGTCGAAGCTTTTGTCAACGTTAATTGTCAGTATCTTTTACTTTCCTACACACACACACACACACACACACATGTATATATATATATATATATATATATATATATATGCATATATGTAAAAAGAAAGAAAAAGTCTAACGAGTGCAAATGTTTAAAGCAGAACCGTCTTGTCCTTTTGCAACGTGTGAGAATTCTCGCAAAATGACAAACCGGGTTAGGGAGACAAGAAACGGTTATTTGTTTAAATACCGTGAATAAGGCCGGCGGAGAGTCGGTTATCGATGTAACGACCGGTTAGAATCACAAACCACAATTGCTATTCCGATTACGGCGAACGAAAGTTGAAACTTTTCTTTCAAGAATCGCTACCACTTACTCGTTAGACAAAAATTGACCACCCGTCTCATTATTCATTTTTCATCTTTCTCCTCTCCTTCGAACGATCATATATCTTATGATGAACGAATTTTACAACATACCAATGTTACTACTGTCTTAGTGACGTCATGTCCTACTTTTTACGTGGAAAGTTGATTCGAGCGATGATCAAAGGTAAAATTTCGGTAATTCTCCCTGTATTGGTTACGGTGAATTAATTTTTTGAAAGTGGATTTGAAAGTCAATAACAAAAAGCAAGTAATTATATTGTTCTTCGAATAATTATTAAATCTATAGAGAGTATACGATGAAATAACAAGTCGTTGTTCAAGAAAGATTCATTCGCCTCGGTTGATTGTAATATATTCTATCGAACGGATAAATTTTATATACCGGTCGGATATTTAATAATCGCTTTGAATCGTTAGAAACACGTTGTCACGATCGAATAGGACTATTAGTACCGTTATTACGCGAATCCTATACACTTCATACATATGTATGTACTTAGACGTATGCTACGCGTCTCTACGCATTTCTCTGATTTACATACACGTGAGACGACCTAGCCGTGAGCAATGCATAACAGTAATGACTAGAAAAAAAGAGAAAATAGACATGATAAAGAAAAGGAATAAAGATGCGAGAGAGAGAGAGAGAGAAGCGATTACATCTTGATACGCATATGTACATATGTACGTACAGGTGCATAACCGACGGCTATGCACCAGTGCATTCTCTCGTACACTGTCGAAACGCGTTACTTGCTAAGAGAATTTTGTTTAGATCATTTTGTAGATCATTTTTTGCAACCACCTTCTGTTTGTCTTTTCAATTTCGCGTGTAAGCTTTCCAAAGTTCTTTTTACCGTGAACGAAAAAGAAGGAAAGAAGAAGAAAAAAAGGTGATCGTTCGGGACATTTGCTTATTACGGGAAACAAAAGTAGGTCGATGAAATTCTAGATCAGCTGATCACAGTAATAAAATTTTAGGAACACGCAATCGTTCTCATTTATAAACGAACGTGATAAAAGTAAATATTTGTTTGGAATCCGAATGGAACCGATTTTGTAATGAAAAGAAAATGCACGTCATAATTTATTTTTAACACGTTTTGATTTTTGCACCGTTAACGAATAATAATGTACGAGTGCATTTCTAATAGTTGATGTAGACCTTAAATCGTCATAGTAACACGCGCGTAACATCAACGTACGTTGAATTCAACGCGAAGGATCGTACTTTGTTTCAAATTCCGACGATTATCAAACCTAGTGGTAACGATAATGATGCGTTAGAAGCATCATAGAAGAGAACAATACTAACTATCTTTTGTCAACGGGAAACGGCGATTATGCAATGTTCATTCGCCATTGTCATAATTATTTCGTTATATTCTTCTAGCATGAATTTGCCTTTGTCTCCCATTCGTTCTGATTTTTTCTAATTTTATCACAACGTCTTTCTCGAAACGAGTTAAATATTACAAAAAGAAAAGAAGAAAAAGTTGCCGCAAAAAAGAAACTCTAACATATAGTAGGTCTACAATGACAAGCAACGTAAATACGATTCGTGTCGTGACAGTGTTATTAGTTAATATTTTACGAGTCCGTTCCTTTCATGTACAATCTGAGATATTAAAATAATTTCGCACAATTTCGCACAAGTTTACATTATAGAACGTAAACCAAGATAAGAAGCTAGAAAAAGTAAAAAAAGATTTTAATGCAAGATCGAGTGGAAAAAAAGGAAAAAAGGAAAAAGGAAAACAGAAGAAAAAAAAGAAAACAAAAGAGAAGATTACAAACAAGCTTAAAAAGTGACAGTCGGTCGAATATTCGATGTCACTTGGCGTTAAGTTCAGAAACCACACAACCTTGAGAACCTTGACGTGTACACATTTGTAAATATGTGAGTGAAGGTGTATCGATAAATGACACGTTTCATGAATTCTCAGACATACGACGCATTATCGGCGATTATGTATATTAATAATATTTGTATATAAAGAGTATCGGTAAAAATTCGGTGTACGAACACTGAATATAATTGTAAATGATAAAAGAATGTAGTAAGTATTTAACGTTCGTTAAATAATACGTAATACATCAAATTTTATTCATACGCTATCTAACATTCTGTCGGATTAATCTAATCTGATAAGATGTTTGAATAAATATTTATCAAAAATAACTTGTTTTATTAGTCTTTAGTAGCTTTATTAATAAACCATGACATTTGCACTTTTACTTTTTCGACACTGTATGATCATTCTCGAGTACGTTTCGTCACGTTGGTAAACAGAACATTGACATTTTGTTTTTTTTCCCCCAGTTATTAGCCACGACAGGAATTGCTAATTACGTGCTCGCGGTGCCGTTACGCTAATGACAAATAATATATCGTACGAATTATCGTTGTTCGCCAACGAATGACCTTGACAAATATATTACGAGAGTTTGTGATTCGTCTTGTTACGAAATATCGTGAGCGATTCGAGGTAAACGCACGCTCACTTTTCGTTACGAAGCATTACATGCTTCGTTATACGCTCTCGCCGATGTTTATGGTTTTTTTTTTTTCTATTGTAGCAAACGTCGGTTATTCTGATATGAGCCGTTGATTACGAAAGTAGCTCCATACGTGGCTTAAATCGCGCGCGCGCACACACACATGCACACTTTTTTACAGTCTTGCTTTATTATTACAATATAAATCGATGTAACACAAAATAAAACGATAAGTTTAATATTTATAGATTTTGAATTTAAATCACTTTCATAATTATAGGGACATATGTGATTTTGCGATCACTTTTCTTAGTTTCTAACGAATCTTTTGACGGTACTCTATAGAACCACATTTGGCTGAGATAGGCAAATATTTATTGTCCGATGTCTTAGCTTCGAGCTACGCATATCACCGATAAAACGATTGTTCCAGAGGTGAAACTTACCTATGATAATATGAGACGCATTATGCTAATGCGCAAAGTGGATCGTAAAACATGAATTATCTACTGTACGTCGGCACTGTACACCACTCTCTCGAAGAAAAAAGAAAAAGAAAAAGAAAAGGAAAAAGAAAAAAGGCAAGCCCACTCTATGCAGCTACTTGTCCCAACATGTACAATTTTGTATCGTTAAAACATTATAATATCCTCTTTGACAAGATGCATTACGTTCGTGCACTCGTAATGGTCACTGTAAGTAAATCGAGAAAGAGAGACGGGAGAGAGAAGATCGTTTTCGATGTTTTATTAGAAAATCGTTTGATTTTATGTTCAATAAATCCATCTTCTCTCCTTCTTTTCTTTTCTACGATGTTACCAGCAAATGTTATTAGAAAATTATGTACGAGCAAGCATAACCCGTTTTTATCTTTCTCTTAAGCGCAACACGAGCTTCCTTAAACGTCGAGAACGTAAAATTGACGCCATTTTCTTCGATGTACCAAGCCAACTTTCTAATCCTTTCAGAAAAATACAAATTTTTATGTACGTACGTACAGCCTTCGTGTACGACAATGATAAAGCGAGTTTTTGTTATCTTTAAGTTGGACAATAAGGTAAAAGAGAAAGAGGGAGAGAGAGAGAGAGAGAGAGAGAGACAGAGATAGTATGACGAACAAGTTATCGATACGTTCCCATCAATTTTATACATGGGCTATCGCGATCGGTGAAGTAAATCGAGCGAAAATACGATCCTTCGAGAAACCATTGATCCAGCAAATATAGATTCAAAAGTAGCAAAAGAAAGAGAAACACGGAACTGTGGATCGAACGAGAACAAAGGATTATTATCGTCGACGTTGTACGACAAAGAAAACCGATCGCAGATCGTTTTGTATCTGTTATATATCAGAAGATATCTTCTTACTATATTCTTTCTGCTTTTTCTCTTTCTTTATCTGCTTTTAACGTGTATTATTGCTTTGTTATCGACTATGAGATAAAAGAAAAAAAAAAAAAAAAAAGAAGCAGAAACATTTTTCATTCAAATGATAATATCTAAATTTTCTTACGAGCTAGAATAGACTTTTTTTTTGGATTAATTAGAGCTCACCTTGTGATTTCTTGGTGTTCTCGATAGATTGCTCCGACCATTGATAAGAATATTGTCATTGAGAAAGGACACATCGCAAGGTGACGGTGGTCCACCCGAAAGCTCCCATTCGGAATCATCGGTCGTTGAAGCATCCAAAGTTGCGTCTAGCACTATAATGCCACCGTCTCCAACCTGAAAAAAGGAAGAAAGGAATAAGATTTCAAAATCAGAACGAGGGACGCTTGGAATCCAGTGAGGCGACTCTCGAGTCTACTCCTGAACTCTTGTATTACGATATATAATACATATACACACACATATATATCGAATTCCGTCGACCAGTTTCATGCTTGATGGAAAGTTCTTCTTGTTAGTTAAACACCAAATGATCGATTCTTTTTTTATTAAATAATGAATAACCGATTGTTTTCTTCATGCGGCTCTTTAGGATTTAATCAAATATCCTAATAATGAAACATCAGATAGTTTTGTTTTATCAAGTGAAAGGAAATTAATTTCTTATCTGTTCACACACACACACACACAAATATATATATATACTGCATTTAATTAATATTAATATATCATTGTTAACAAAATCACCGATTAAACAGTATACATATATGTATAAATAGAAAAATTTGACTTATATAGTCTATAATGGAGCATGAAAGTAAAGGAAAATATATAGTAATTGCGTGACCGTCCATTAATAGCAATATTGCGGAACTTGGATTGAATTTTATTATCGATAACTTGCATTATCAAATGATTATCTAATTTTTAATGTAAATGGATTAAACATACTCTACCAGTGTTCTAATCGCACGGCTTTGCGTGTTGCCTTTATCTACCGTGCAAACATTGACACGTATCGCTGACGATAATGAAAAGTTTAATCTCAAATATGATTTCTTATAGCTTTCACTAAAAAAAAAAAAAAAAAAAAAAAAAAGAGAGAAAACAGAAGAAGAAAGAAAAGAAAAAGAAAAATTTATTCAATGATTTCATCTGAGTGGAAGAAAGAGAGAGATTCAGCGATTTCGATTTTTCGATGAATGGAACATCCTGCCGACTCTCGACAAAAAAAAAAAAAAAAAAAAAAAAAAAAAAAAAAAAAAAAAAAAGAAAAAAAAAAGAAAAAAAAGAACGACCAGGCCGCACGCAAACGAAGACTTAAGCGTTCTTTCAAGGGTTCTTTTCTTCCATTGAAAAGAGAAAAAAATGATTCGTGTTATTTCACTAATACATGCCGAGAGAGTCCTTCGAGCTCGTGAAGCATCGCGTCGGCCATGATACTCTCGATTTTATACTTTCCTTTCTTCGGAATGGAAACGGTTATGTTTTACGTGATGACTCGTTTGATTCTTTGCTCGTCAAAAATTTCCTTAGAACGGCATTAAATTTTGTTTATATAAAGTATCCCTTTTATTCGATCTCACTATTTTTTCCTCCAATTGAATATTAAATTTTATCCAATATAAATTAATACGAAATGTTTTATTTTGCAATTATTAAAAAGAATATTATAAACTATTTTTAATCAGTTCTGAATTCGTTTCTGACGTTTCAGCACGGTCACAAGTTCTTTTTTTTTTTACATAAATACTCCATACTCGATTTTCTTTATAATAAAGCAAAGCAGGAAGAGTTTCTCTTCGATTCGAAAGTGTCGGCAGAAAAGCATGGATCTTAACGACGCTTATGTGAAATCGATCGATTCACCGAGGCGCATACCGTCATGACGAGGACGTTATCGATTTCCGGTCCACTTCCGGAGTCGTTCGAACCAGAAATTGCACGAGAATTTCGTTTCGAAAGCGATCCTACTGTTCCGTTTCGCGTTTAATTCAACATAAATTTTTCAATTATTCTAGAGAATATTTGACTTCGTTGGTACAGTATCGTTTTGTTAAGAGTACAAAAAATGGTTCCTCGTCACGCGTCGTAACGTTGAGAACTACGTTAACGGACGAGCAACGATGGAGGTCGTATTCGAGTCAGCAACGTAACATCTGCGCTGAAACTTAGTTCAAGGATGCAAATACAATATATATATATATATATATATATATATATATATATATATATATATATATATATATATATATATATATATATATATATATATATATGTATATATAGTACCAAAAAGTAAGTAAACATATGTTTCTTACGTTAGACTAGTTTTTTTTTTCTAAAACCTGAAATTAGCTATCGTAACAACGATAATAGCCAACGTCAGGACAAAGACTCTCTATTGTTTTTCATGTATTGTTCGCCAGTTCCTTTTTCTTATTAACTTATCACTATCACACTGAATTCATTAGAACACATTACTTTTAAGAGTTAGAAAAATGAGTAAACATTTTTAATCTTTAGCTGAAATTCTGTTGAAATGTATTTTTTTTATTATCTGTACTGTATTATAAATTCATAGGATATAACAAGTATCCTTGCATAGCACAAATAAACTTTTTGTTCATTGTACAAAATGCAAAGTATTTACTTACTTCTGTTATATACCGAACTCAAAGATCTACCGATTGTAAGAGTTTGTATTAAGTAGGTTCTCTAGGAACGTCCAAGTTATAAAGTCAATTTATAAAGAATTTTTAATCATATATACACGTAGACACTATAAATTGTTTAATAGTAACTAAATCGAATTTCTTTACATTCATTTTCACATCAATATCGAATTCTATTAAACTTGTCGATAATTTCAACAAATCCTATTGATCCTAAACTTAATGACTGAAGTATTCTTGAAGAACGTAGGAATACTTTGAATAGTAACCGTACGTGTAATTGAAATACGAAGAAACAAGAAAAAAAGCTAAAGTATTGAGTGAAAAATAAAATAAGTGTGAATGTAATTTAACGATATAGGAAATGAGTTCTCGAAGAGAAAATATAGTTAAAGGAGCGGCAATGAACCTGAGTGTAGGGTCCCTGACTTCATGAGAAATTCCCAGGATGTGTTTCTTTCCATTATTCCGAGCGTAAGGAGGTATCACTCTGTTGTAGATAGACCTTGAACCCTCCGAGAGTCCAACGACAACAACGAAGACATTTGCTTAACTATCGCATGTGAATATATATCCGAACAAATACATGTCCCTTTACACACTCTTACATTCTTTTCTATCCTTTACGCGTATATATAAACACATACGTTCGCATAACTAAGCGGAAGGATATCAAAAAAAATTACAACCACGAATTTACATATTCGTGCATCGTACAACATAAATATAAAACGATTTTTAAATAATTATTCGTACAATTATCCTCCCCCCCCCCCCCTCTCTCTCTCTCTCTCTCTCTCTCTCTCTCTCAAACGAACGATACTTAATTCGAGTATCTAATTGCGAGGTGGACCATTCGGACAAGCAAAAAAAGCTTGATTATGAATTAATTGATCACTAATCTTTTAAACTACCTTGCAATTTTCTTTTCTCTTTCGTTTCGTGCAAAATTGAGTTTCTTAGCCATATTATTATGAAATTATAAAAGAATGTTTCACGAAGAACATATACTTTTATACAAGAACAAATAAATGAAACTTTATTTTCCGATTAAAAATGACAATAACACGGAGACGAACATACAGATTATTAAAATATTACTTATGGTTACTTTACATATATCCTCGTAACTTAGAAGAAAGGTAACTAATAACAATAATTTTATAATTATTCTCAATTCTCATTAATGTGATTGGACAAAAATTTATCGAGTATCTGATTGAATATCGAAGAAGATGGATACGTTTTTATGTTTCAGGAAATACGTGTATATCTATAATCCATCAAATTAATAGCTTTCACAAACATCTCTGATCGATGTGTTGTAATAGATGATCGTCGATTGGCTTCATACAAAATAGAGAAGTTCAAATCGAGAGAGAGAGAGAGAGAGAGAGAGAGAGAGAGAGAGAGATCGTTGACTGCTCGAAGCTCTTCCTGGATCGCGACCGGTTCCACGTATGCAGGAAACGTCTATTTGTGTCATCTCGAGCGTCGAAGCGACGCGAATGCGAAATACTCGGAGGGAAGCCTACCGTATCGAGATCGCTCTTCCCCTCGTTCAAAAATATAATCGCAATCCGCGGTAAACTTCTACGATTCAAGGATTTCAGAGATTATTCTTATCGAAAATATATAACGTTGATAATATTTTATTTTTTTTAAATTTAACATTTATTTTCAGATGCGAGATAGTTTTCAAGTACTTACATGATAACAATCAATTGATACATACAACATGTGTCTCTGAATTGTATCGCGATACAAAGTATTTCTTACAGAAATTTGTCGTGTTTAATCTAATAATATAGAAATATAAAAATTCGAAATAACAATAGTTATACATTTTATAATTAACATGATATTTGCAATTTCATGGAGAATCTTTGGAGAAGGTTACGAGGAAGAAAAATAAGGGGAAAAAAAAAGAAAAGAGAAGAGAATTTCTGTCGTCTGCCCCACATACCAAAAATTGCAAGCAGCTGATAGGCTTGTGAAAGGATCGTTGGAACATAATATTCCTTAGAAGGCCGAGTTAAGGAGCGAGGCTGAAAGGCGCTAACGGATCTCCATCGGTTTATCTCTCTCTCTCTCTCTCTCTCTCTCTCTCTCTCTCTCTCTCTCTCACTCTCTCTTTACTTGGTTTAGCTCTAGGACAACCATATATGTGGATTCCGCGTAATATTCTCTGGAATGTCACCGACGAGGGCACACTACTTGCTCTCTCGTAGCTTTTTCCATGCTTCATATCACCGTTCCTTGATTTCTTCATTGATTTTGTCGTTATCGCAAAGTATTTTTTCGTTATTTATTTTACGTCGTCATCAAAGATTTGTCCCAACTTTTTTTGTCGTCTAATTTCATTCCTTCATTCAGTAATGTGCAAACTATTTATATTAGCGATCCAACTTCTTAAACAAAAATTCTGCATATGACCATTATGTATATATATATATATATATAAACTAATATAATTGACTATGTTGTAAGGATAGTAATGTAAATTGAGGCCATTGCGAACAGAACAATTCGAAATCGTGCCTTGTAATTATAATTTTTTGTTGCTATGTATGAATATATGTCGAAAGCATAAGCTAAAAATTCGTCAAACGTACATATGAGCACTTCAACTCCATCGATTGCTTTCGCCGAACGTATATATGCGTTAGTCGTTTGCAAAAGATTAAAAGTAAATACAAATTTTTGTTATGCGTACAATTTATGAAACTTTCGCTAACCATAATACGCCCATCAATGATCCAATTTATCGTTTTCATCGTTATTATAATATTAAGATCAACATAAAAAAAATATACATATAAACGAATCAAAAGTAAGCGTTCAATGAATATGCAATTGAAATTTGTTTATACTACGATATAAGTGCAGAAAGAATTTTAAAAGAAAATGTTATCTAAAAGACGACGATATAAATAAGCAACGAATTGAGAACAATCCTTTATGGTTCCTGCCTCGCTCTCTCGCTCCAATGATTTTGTAAGCCAGTGCTCATTCGTAGATCCAACGAAAAATGGAACCAACTTCTTTACTGTCGGTCATTATTCGCGATCATGCTTACGATAACGCTTTTATAATCGTTAGATTTTGAGAGAGATATTTAAAAAAAAAAAAATTAATACGACCTTATTCTAGTATGAGATAACCCAAAAAAAAAAGTGAAAGAAATTGAGATAGATAGAAAAATTGATAACGAATCTAAATAAAACTTTTATTCGAAACTAACAAATTGAATAAACTATAATTACAATGTTGAATTATTTTTATAAAAATATAAAATATGAATGAATTTTCATTTACGCGATAAGTAAATGATAACAAATACGTTATCTGAGTATTGTCAAAGTATTGTCGGATCGAAGTAACCAATCAAGCGAGTCGATAAAATTAAATTAAGTCGTATGAAATGAGAAGAAAGAAGCAAAAAAAAAAGAAAAAAAAAAAGAAAAAAAAAAAAAAAAAACCACGAATTTGAAGAGAAGCATTCAGATCCTTTCATGTTCGTGCAGAAACGTTGTATCGCATTCCAGTTTGGATCGAAACGACGATCTCGATCGCCAAGAAATACTTAGCAATAGTGGAATACCGTAACGGTTATCGAGAGAAATTGGGTCAAGGATTTCTTCTCTGCGCGTAAATTCAATTACCATAGCCAGAGCCACGAGGGAGCCCATCATAGAGCTCTTTGAAATACGTGAAACCCCCATGTGAGTATTATAAAGATCAGGACCGAGATTCGATCGAAAGTCATGTACATACACATACGTATGTATATACATATGTAAATACATACATTATTATACAGAGGAAAACATGTTTTTACTTCATTTGCGAATATTTCTGAATTTTTCGATAGCTTGAAAAGAAAAAAAGAAAAAAACGAGTTTTTAATTAAACATTTAAATTTAGAATAATTTCGAGATCGAAGACGGGAAGGGGGAGAATTTGTACGAAATTAACGCATATGATACGATACCATACATCGGACTAAGTTATTTCCTTCCATTGCCACTTCTTAATTTTCAATCGATAACGCACTAGCAGGCGATGACTCATCGCTAGACGATGATGCACACGACACGCGACGCCACGAGAGGCGTTTCGTTTGAGGGACACACATCGTCTGTTTTTTTTCTTCTTTTTTTTTTTGTTTTCTTTAACTTTGAAAGAGTTATAATTATAAATGAAATAATAAATGAAAGTGTGTTAATAATATATAAATAAAATAACATTATTATACATAAATACATATTACATATCTGTAATTAATTATTTCCTTATTAAAGGTAACCATAGTTACCCCATCACTACTTGAATTAATAATTCAAGTAGTTTATTTGAATTAATAATTCAAGGTAAATGTAATATATCTTGATATCTTTATGACAATCCTACGCTCTTCTCTGACGTACACACATATATTTATTTAATTCATTCTATATTAATTATAATTTGAATAAGAAACAAATAATTTGCATAATACGACAAATTGTCAGGTATTATTTTTTGCGGTAAAATGTTTCAACTTCGCACTATGTCGTTGCGCACGAATAAAAATAAAACTTGGTTATTAATTTTACTGTTAAAAACAAGAAAAAAGAGGCAGACAAAAACGATATATCTCTTATAATATATATATATATATATATATATATATATATATATATAAATATATTATAGTATGTATAGATACGTATGAATAATATTATCAAGGATAAACTTGGTTATTGTAATGATAATAGAGCTAAAGGAAGAAAGAAGTATAACCGATGATACTGCGACAGTCGTGGAAAGACTTTCGTAATTTCCTGCAGTTTTCACAACAAGAAACCTGCTGCGTAATAATAATAGCACGTTCGGTAGAATAAAATCGAAATCGAGTTTCGTTCCTAACAGAAGAAAAAGTGTGGCTCGCGAACCTACTCTCGATATTCTCGCGCTTCCTTTCCTTTTTCTGATCAAGATCTCATATTTCTATTTAAAATTAGTATGTAAATTTCTAAAAATGATTAACATCCCACGAAACTTCAACTATAACATTGATAACGAAACAAATAAATATATCACTTATTTTTATTCCTATATTAAATATCACTTATTTCACTTGCATTTGTATAATTTATAAAGAAGATTTTTAAATAAAAATGAAAACATTTTCTTTCAAAGAATAGCAAACAGTGCAAAATACATTCGTTAATGTTTGTATAAAATTGAGATCTTCATTCAGTAAGATTCATCTAAAACGAAGTAATATAATTTGGACAAAAAGAAGTTAGATATTTAAACGAATCTTTGGAGAAAGCAAAACCAAGCATATGTGTATGTACAGTGCTATCCTTTCCAAGTTCCTCCTCCCACCACTCCACCCTCTCTACTATTGTAAGAAGGAAGAAACTGCATTTAATGGGCTACTTTCACTGACGGTGCTTAAAAACTGTTATGAAGGCGTCCGTTTACGAGCTCGATGTCGGGAAAAAAGATATAATGGAAAGAGAGAAACAAAAAAAAAAGTAAACGATGGGTTAGAGGGGAAAGGAAAAGAGGATGTGAGCTCTTATCGAGCGACGCCATCGAAACAGGACGCGACGATGACATTAGCAACAATAATACAACGACGACGAGTCAAATCCGGATAAAGTCAGCTGACAGTGAACGTCAGCGGGTTCCAATCATCGGTGTCATCGCTTCCATTTAACTCCTTTCGACTTCCTAATTAAGTTTTTTCTTTTTTTTTCTTTTTTTTTCTTTCTTTTTTTATCATTGTGCCTGGCCGACTTGATAAATTATTATAGTACATCCTTCTGAAGATATAGCCGAGGGAAAAAATTGCAAAAGAAAAGAGATTTTGCAGATTAGTATACATATACATATATGCATACGTGTGTAAACACTATTATAATTTAATTTGCACATAATTTAATTTGTATATATAATCGCAAGTAAAAGAAATATATGTTTAGGATAGGTTTATTACAAAAAGCATTCCTTTTAATTTCGACACGATAAAAAAAATACGTAAACGAAACGATAAACGTCGACTTTTTACTTTCACTTTTTGATTGTCCGTTATTAATTAAGGGTAAAATATTCTCAAAGAATATACTGTCTCTCTCTCTCTCTCTCTCTCTCTCCCTCAACGTATCGTGACAGCATAAGATTTTGATGAGAGACACGATCAATTCTATACCTACGCACGAGAGTTTAATGCACGCGATTGCATAATTATTATGGAGTTGAGAAGGTTAATTAACGCGCTGCTCGCTGGGATAAATAAGATGTAATCTCGTGCTGTTTAAGTAAAAACATGCTAATACGCGTCTTTTTGACGGTGGAAAAAACTTGATTTATCTCTCGACGATGACAGCCAATCACGTTGAATGTCGAATGGATGATGCGGTTTCCGCACTTCCATCGATATCTCTAGTTTTTCTTTTAACTCGAGCGATAATATAATGACTTATCTTCATTGGCTAGGTTTCAATTCGTTCTAATTGTTATATATAATAACTTCGATCTTTTTTAACATGTTTTTTGTATCTTTATGTCTTGATACTTGATTAGAATATTTTGTTTCTCCTCTATTTCGCGAAATTTTTAATGTAACAATGATATATATATATATATATATATATATATATATATATATATATATATATACGTAAACTCCTATAAATTTGAAAAAAAATATATTGGAAAAGTGAAATTCTTAACTCTTTTGTGAAAAAACTTGGTAAAGAGAAGAAACTAAAAAGAGAAATAAATTTTAATTGAGCCTGTGTTGCCTTGAAATTGCAACTCTCTAATTCACGAGTTGCCGAGAGAAAAAGAAGCAACGAAGAAGCTCCACAAGTGTTCACATGGCAACATACAAGGACATATACCAATGATAAGTAACGACATAAACTTATAACTTTGCGATTTTTACGTTAAACTTGTCAACGAAAATGTTAAAGATAGAATGCACTTCTTCCAATCTCAAAAAGCACGGTTGTGATATATCGAGAAATTTCCTTTACAAATCTTATCTTATTATCTTTGACCGTATAATTCATATTGTACAATACAAACAATAGATCTAAAATAAGCGAACGCCATGAAGAATATGTATAACGTTTAAATAAAGCTTATCCCACGCGACGATAACTAAAAATATCAAGTTATAATCCTATGCATCGAAAGAAACGTTCTGTTCGAGTTCGAGTTATGAAAGAATTTTACCTACCTATCTATCTGTGTCTGCTTCCTTGGCCTTGCAAGGATACAAAGGATTTCAAAGCGACGTAAGAATATGTGAGCTCGACAAAATCCTTTTTATTATAAGTTATATATATATATATATATATATATATATATATATATATATATATATATATAGGGTATAACGTATGGAGGAGACAGCTGTTAGGGTAAGTTCATACGTATCGGTAATTTTTCTGAATCAACGTCAACCGAAAAAGCTATTTATATCTATCGATAAAACCATCAAATTCTACATGCATCACTGGCGACGAATTCGCTTCTCTTATCGGCAGATGCAGTATCGTCGATTGACGTCGATTCGACAAAATTATTATTATTATTATAGTTATACCAAATGACTGAAAAGATCGTTTCCGAGTTTTTACTTACCGTGTAGGATATCTTTCGGTTTTATTTCTCTAAACTTAGTTATTTTACTTAGTTTATTATGTTTTTGCCTAGTCTGACGATATATGTTGATTATTTTTTCTTCTTTATTTCATTTTTATTGAAATATATTTTTTACGACCAGATCTTGTTAAAATTAATTTTTTTTCAATGATTAAATAAACATTAAAAAAGAAAACATTTTATCATTATAAAACTGTGGCATTGTGAATTAAAAACAATGTGAATCGTTCTGGTCTCGATGCGTGTTCTAGTTTTCGGTTCGTTAAACGGTCGTGTCTTGGTCGGCCTATGGGTTTTCTTCCGGAATTTGATTCGATCAAAGGAAGACCCGTTAGGTCGATTAGATAAGGCAGAATTTCGATAATAAATGTCGATGGAGAAAAAAAGTCATATCGTATTGAATCGTTGGAAAAGTTCGTAGCAATTTTTACTACAAAATCGAAGATAAAATGTATAGATCAATTTTCTTTTTTCTTTCTAATATTATTTAATATTTCGTATACGTCCAATTTGTTAATTCAATTTAAATCTTATAGAATATTGATATAAAAAATTATTTTAAATCGCTAAGAAACTTTCGTACTTTCGGTTTTTAACTTAAACGAATCATCTCGTATAAATCGCCTCCTAGGAGATTATTTAATATGAGTAAATGATATCATCCCCATCGATTAATCGACTGATGTATATTTTTAGAAAAAAGAAAAAAAAAAAAAAACAATTCTTCACCGTCTAAGAATGACAGTAATCTCGACCTTGCATCGTTTCTGTTCATAATACCTCCCGACTTTCGAGTGTAACTTCAAAATCACACGAGTGTAAGAAAGAAGAAAAGCGTTTATGCCTGATACTCGTGTATGAATGTATGTTGACTCTCAATAATGCCCATTTATGTTGCTAGAATACAATTATTTTTCATTTTTAACAAGATTTCTTTTAGAAACAATTAGAAACATAAATGAATATAAAATAAATATAAATACAAAATACACGTAATAATTTTGTACAATTTTTAGAACGTTCTTTTGAAATCTGCTTTCTTTGAAAACAATAATTAAAAAATAGCAATAAAAAATGTGTTACCACGTGATAACAAGTTGAAATTAATCACAGAACTGACCGATTTTTATCTAATCGCAAAAAAACGAATTATGTTCTCTTTGAATGTATTTGTTTATTCGACGATCGCGTCTCGATTGAAAGAAGAAAAGAAGTCTCGATTGAACGTTCGATCGCAACATAGAAACACGATGCACGTTGTATTACGGCTCTCGAATTTATCGAGAGAGAGAGAGAGAGAGAGAGAGAGAGAGAGAGAGAGAGAGAGAGAGAGAGAGAGAGAGAGAGGTATTTGCTCTTTCCGAAAAGAACGTTTACAAGTATTTAAAACGTAGTCCGATCACATTGGAAATGGAGAATGTACGACATGACAAGTTGTGCCTTGAATCTTGATTCGATTCGTTTCAAATTCTTCATACATTAGTCACGACGAATTAAAGCGAATCGTTCATGATCTAGGATCGAAGAAGAAAGTGAAAATATCCTGTGGTCTTATTATAATTATTAATTCATATAACGATCGACGAAACATTGTGACATCAAAACTTCCATGTAAATGAGTCTTATAATTAAAAGATTTGGACAGTACTGTCCAGATATTCGTACGGATATAGTGAGTGTTCCCTGTAAAAAAAACGAATAATTAAGAAAGATCTTGTATATCATATAATGAAAATCTATTGTTTTGGAATAAGTTAAGAAGATTTTGAAAGTTAAGATTAGAATATAGAAGAGGAGAATTGGAATATCGAAAATTGAACAATTCATGATAATAAACAAAGTCAGATTTTCGATTGTAAAAGTATTTCTTTTGCTTTCAAAGACAAGAAAAACTTTTTAATGCAATGTTGTAATTTATAGAATAAAATACTGAATGTAATAAATGATATATTATGCAAGTTTGTCCTTAAAAGTTACCTATCATTTGACAAATATTTCAAGTTCGTTCAAACATGGAATGATTCAAATTGAAAACTTATTTGCTTTCTATCGACTTGCTCGAAATTCTAAATGTACAAAGATAAAGGAAAAATAATTACACAAACCTTTGGCTTTTCGCGTTTCCTTTTGATAATAAGGCCATCGTTCTCTATGTAATCAGGAACGTCCTTCCTGTTGCTAAAATTGAATACCATCGTGTTGTTCTGTTGATTCCAAGGTTTGGCATCCCAAAGACCACCACCACCACCACCACCACCAGCACCAGCACCAGCACCAGCACCAGCACCAGCACCAGGACCAGCACCAGTACCAGGACCACCAGTGGAAGTCGACTTCTTAGTTGGCTGTATCTCATCGGCACTCTTCAAACTAACCACAACCTTTGTAGGTTGTTCTATACTTTTAACTCGATTTATAAGATTCTTCTCTAACTCTCGATTGCTTAGATTCTGTTGAGGAATTTGGGTTTTGGTGGACACAAGTGGTCTTATAATACCAATTTGTTTTTGAGGCGGAGACGATTCACTTTTCTGACATCTTATCGTTTTAGACTCGTTACCCTGAGAATAGGACGTTGTGGTAGAACTGATTAAGCTAGCAGACTTTGGAGATTTGTTGTCAGCCTTCTTCTCTTCGATCTCAACATTGTCCCCGTTCTTCTTCTTATTATCTTTATCTAGAGCCAATCTCTCACGAAAAAGTTTCGAAGCTATTTCCTGATCTCGAAGAATTCCAACAAAGGATTCATTACTCTTTATATCACAGGTACTAGCCTTTGATATATTCGTAGCCCTTTCCTCGAGCTTACGTCCATTTTGTTTCACACCTGGCAAATAATTCTTTTCTCTGGCATTGGACTCATCGTTGAACCTAAAACGCATTGTCGTACCAGCTTTACCAATATTGTCTAAAGCCGAGGAAGAAATTGTTTTCGGTCCATCCTCCACATCTTTGTTCTTCTCTTCTTTATCATCATCATCATCGTCATCATCATCATCATCTTCATCATTATCTTCTTCTTCTTCTTCTTCTTCTTCATCTTCCTCCTCATCTTGATCTTCTACCTCCTCTGCTACTTCTGGTTCTAGTCTCAACTCATCAATAGAAAGATCCTTCGGAATGGATGACTCGATGGTTTCATTTTTTTTAGGACTCGGCAACCTTTGTCTTGTAGACAATATCATCGTTTCTTTTTCTATCTGGCGATTATGCGTTTGAACGAGCTTACCCGTTTCTGCGATCTCTTTGGCAGGGCTGGGTTTACGGATTGGACTGGAACTCTGAAGTATAGGAATATTGACATCCTTGACAGGCGAAGACGGACTCTGAACAGCTGGAGAAGAGATCCTGGGTGACAATAATGGAGTTAAAGGTGGAGATTTAATACCTATCTCGAGAGTACCAACTTTCGACCTATTTTGAGGTTCCGGACTTGGTGCTGGAGAAAACCTGAGCTTATTAAAGGTAGGCTCTGGCGAAGGTGACGGCGAATGAGACTTTTCAATTTGCTGAAACTTGCTCACTACAGAAGAAACTGATTGTACTATAGGATCGGTAATGACACCGTCGAAATGAAAATCCTCGTCCTTTTCTATAAGCTCGGCCGTTGGTTTTTGAGGTAAGACGATCTTCTTCGGTGACGAGGAACCGGTAGTATTAGTCCTGGCATTACCATTGACAAAGGGTTTAGGCTGTAGCGGCGGTTTAGGTAGTACCTTTTTTTGATTCTGCGCTTTGAAAGTATCGTTGATCGTCTTAAAGGTCGCTACCTTAGCAGCGACCTCTCCTTTAGGCTTCAACTTTTTCGCCGATCCTTCGAATATGCGCATTGTCGTTTTGACTAGATCGGGTGGAGGCCGTTCGGTTTCTGCCAAAACTGGCTTGATTCTTTTCGGCTTGTTCGCCGCCTTGGGCCGGTCTATCTCGCTAAGTCGACTCTCTATCTTAACGGTGCTCCTGTCGACGAGAACGATGTGATCGTTAATCGGATCCTGTCTCGACGCGATCCTCGTGTTAGCATTTGCCTTTGGGAGACCGGAATCATCGATCGAGGATGAACAGGCATTGTACCTTATGAGAGTTTCGACGCTTCTAGCTCTCTTCATCGTTTCGTTACCACGATTAGCATTTCGATACCTATCGCCGCCGGTTTTGCTCGTTTGCCCGGCCACGTTCCTCTTAGCGTACTTCCTACCAGAAACGGTACTAGAATTTTTTTCGTTAGCCGGCTCGTCCTCTCGATCGAGTAGATCTTCCAAACTGGCAGCACGTCGGAAACGTTGAACGGTCGCTCGGCTCTTGTTGGTTTCCCTAAGAGCGAGATTAAGATATTTGCTTTTGAGTTTATTCACGATACCAGGACCGTATTGTAGTTCCTCGGAGCTGTCGCTTTCGGCGTCGGCTTCGTTCGTTCTGACGCCTACGGCGGTCTTTACGTTGCTTATCGTGTTACCACTAAGTTCTTCGAATACGTTGTTGCCGATCTCGCGCGTTCTCCTCGTACCAAGGACATTATCCTCGGTCTCGTAATCATCTCCAACGTGCTCCATCTTTCGTTCCATGTCTGTGGATCTGATAGAAGCACCACTAGCACCACTGCCGTTTACATCCTCCGAATCGGAGCAAAGTGAGAGATCCGCCTCGAGACGCATGTTGCGCGCCACTGAGCCAATTTCGCAGCTATTACCACCGTGGAGAATGGTGGCGCCACTAGCGAGTCCCCTGCCGACAAGCGGAGCCATCGTAGTAGGGAGGCCGCCCATGCCGCCCCCGGTACCACTAACACTATTACCGGCAAGAGCATCGGTAAAGGCGCCGATAGCAGTACCAGCCTCGTTACCGCTACCACCGAACTTTTCTTCCTCGCACGTTGTCGTTACCGTCGTCGTTTTGAACGTCGATGATGCATCTCGTTGTTCCTGACGACAGACTATCGCGATATCGTCGCGACTCTCCGTCGATGAAAGTTTAACGCTCGCTCCTCCGTTGCTCGATAGAATCTTATTTTGTTGTCTTCGTCGTTGTATCAGATCCCTTTTCCATTGAGGCACGTTATTATTACCGGCTCCGTTCGACTCGCCGCCGGCCGACGCGTTGCCGGCGGTAGCCATCTTGGACGACACGCGTTCCTGAACGCGCTCGCGACAGACCTCTCCCTCTCTCTTTCTCTCTCTCTCCCTCCCTCCCTACTTACCTACCTACCTACCTACCTACCTCTCTCTCTCTCTCTCTCTCTCTCTCTCTCTCTCTCACGCTCTTTCAAAGTTTACAAACTCACTTTTGCACCGTGACAATGATAGGAATATGAATCCAGAAAAGTGAGCCGATTTTTCTTCTTCTCGACACTCCTCGTTTGTTAGAACTGCTGCTGATGCCGATGCTACTGGTATTGCTGTTCGACGGTGCATCGACGAGAAACGAGCCAATTGCGCGAGCGGATTCACCGCTCCTCGAGACAACGCCCGCGAATCGGAGTCCCGCGATCACTGTATAATCGATCGCTTTCGTGGAAAGGCTCCACTTTCGCTGGAAAAAAGGAGGGGAAGGTCACCCCACCACTCCTTCGTTACTGTGTGGATGAGATCGATCGAAATCGAGAAGCGGCTACTACTTCTTTTTCTTTCTTTCCTTATTTCTTTCTATTCTCTCTTACCGTTTCTTTTTTTCTTTCACGATAAACAGCTATCGCCATAATTCGGCTACGTCGAAGATATGCTCGTTGACCTGTCACCGCGTTCGTTCGTCGACGATCGACGACGACCGTAGACGATCAGACCCGATCGGTGAAAATCGTAGCTGGCACGCGCGTACACGCGACGTACACGCGAACGTGTTGCCCGATGCATCGAGAAAGCTGTCGTTTTATCTGTCGTTGCTACGGAGACAACGACAATGATGGCAGCTACGAAGGCAACACAGCGAGACGCACTGCTTGCACACACGCAACCCTGATGCCGTACGTATGCACGCACGCAGCGAGTAATGAAAGGCAAACGAGCCTATTCCTGTACTTTTTCTCTCTCTCTCTCTCTCTCTCTCTCTCTCTCTCTCTCTCTCTCTCTCACCCGTCGAACGATCGCCTCTCACTTGCGGCACACGAGTCTCTCTTGCGAGAACCCTTTTGCTCCTCCTCCTCCTACTCCTCAATATCTTTCACCCGTTCCACCACCCTTTTGCGCCCTCTCCTCTCTACGCCCTCACTTCCTCCCCACCGCCCTCACGACCGCCAAGAACTTTAGGATCGATTCACACTGTTTACAAAAGATATTTATCGTGAAATTTATTCAAAATACTTTTTACATATCTAAAAAATAATTAAGTAGATATACGTGAGCTTGGAAGTAATGTATACGTTTATCTCGTTGGATAGAAGACAAATTCAAATTATGCGCCTTTTATGTACTCTCGTCTGATTGGTGAAATGATCGACTCTGCGATCATTTCAAAATGTTGGAATTCGAATATAAATATCGATAATAATAAGCATAGACATTTCTCGATCATTTATTATATATATTTTATGATAAATAAGATTTACATGCCAAATAAGAAAGTGCGAGATCAAATTTTTTTAGCACTTTAAAGAACTACGAAGCATTTCGGAATAGGGTGTTTCCCTCTTCGAAAGATCGTTACCTTTCTTAACGCATTCCCTGACAAGCCGTTTTTGACTAAGTGTCGTCTTTAGGCCATGTGCATTGAAAATAGTACAAACATTAATTTTTATACATTTGATAAATATCTAGAAATTATCCATTCCTTTTCATTTATTTATCAGTAGAGTAAAGAAAAATAAACAATGTATACTTAAATGGAAAACAATTAAGTTTATATATTTCATATTGAAAATATACGAGAATAATGAAAATGTTAATTTTTTCAATTCCTTCCCGTCTTAATCTCTTTAGGATTAAAATCTTCATTAAATCTACGACGATACGAAGGAACCGTTTCAATTCACTTTTGCCGACGAAAAAATCGAATTTACCTTTGTGTATTACATCTGTTAATGTATATCGTGTAAGTTCTCTTCTAATAATTTTCTCTTTATAATTTCGATTAATCTCCTCGTTTCTGCTTTTCTTCTTTTTCACTATAGAGCAAATATCTAATCGGCCAATTGCACGATAAATTCACACAACTAAAGAAAACTGCATCGCGCAATTCATCACTACGTCGCGTGTACCGTTATCAACGCACGGCTATGAAAAATTGCTCCGAAAACGTCATCCTAGAACACGTAATAGTGACTTAGAATTGTTCTCTTGGACTTTATCTATTAATAACACACTTGGCTTAAAAATGAGATCCATTAACAACCGCAGACGTATAAAGTAACGTGTTAATAGCATGGAATGGGTATTATTCTGTAAAAAAAAACAAATCGAATTATACGATTATCATCATATCGTCACAACGGACGTGTAATCGCAATCAAAATGCCTACTGGAATTACGTTTCTTTCGCGATAAACGATAAAGGAGAGGAAACAGCACAGATTCAACCATTGGAACGTACATATAAGTACGATGACCCGAAAGCATGAATGACCAAATGGAAGGATGATTTTCTCGTTGCGAAATTGGAGATTCGTCTTAGAGTGTAGGTGGTGCGTGCTTTAGTGCAGCTTACTAAGCATCCTGCGTTATTACCAGCACAAGCTTGTGCATACACATGCACATATACATATATAAACCACTGTATACATAATTATATATACGTGTCGGCATACTATTCGTGAAATAATCTATTTTCGTCGTCATCCTCGTCACTGTCACCGTCGCCGAGCGTCGTTGTCGTCATCGTCATCGTCGTTACTAGCGAAGCTTGCGAAAATTTATAGTAATTACGATCCTAATAGTGAATACTACAGAGAATTCTACGTTTCGTTGTTTCGTCGGAATGTGGAATAAAAATTTGATCGCAAACATTATACATCTCTCTTTCATATACCGTAGGATAGATCTGTTCAAATTAAAATATTCGAAAGATACTTTTTTTTTGAAAAGTAAGTTAATGTATCCATAAGTAACGAAAGCGTTTCAACGTTTTCATTTAAATGTTCTAAACTATATAATCTGACAGGAATGCCATTAATTCGTAAAGACATTTTTAAAGGAAATCGAGATATAACTTTATTCCGCGAGCTTCCGAAAAATAATCGGAGAGATGCGATCGCTCGATGTTAAGAACACGGGTAATTATCGGTAAAAGCGGTGAAAGGTTCAACTAGTCGGTCTTCGACCGAGACGGATCGCTTGCAACAAATGCATTCGTTACGATTACCTCATTGCGTTCTCTCGTGACGCTTTGTCCTGACCACGCACCACACGTTAAACACGCTTTAAAGCATTTCTAAACTATGTGTTACTGCGGCTTAGGCGAGCGTCAACTTTCGCGTAACAGACGAGTTTGCAAAACTGTCTTGTCTGGAAGTACGGAACTCGACATTTTTTTCGGTGAAGGAAAGACGAAACAAAAAAAAAAAAAGAAAAGAAAACAAAAAAAAGAAAAGAAAAAAAAAAAAAAAGAAAAGAGAAAAAGGAGGAAAAAACGATGTAGTAGGTCAGATTTTTTTACAATCCTGAAATATATAAATATCTAGGGAAGATATGAAGATATCTGCGGTCAGTTAACTTTGAATAAAATAACATGTTTTAAAATGATGTAATGCTTAGGAATTAATCGTTGACAATTTTTGTAAATTTTCCTTTTCGTACGATCGTTTTATAAAACTCGTTAAATACAAGGTTCAATGTTTGACGAGAATCATTATGACGGAAGTTATCAAACGTTTCATCCGACAAAACCGGTATTCTTCGTATAATCGCATGTTTCTTATTATCATTCCGTTTCGCTTCGTCGTAAATTTTTGTAGCTTTATGATTTCTTTAAGCGTCGAAATCCATGAGAAAGGTTTAGTAAGTACTTGTATCGTCGAAGAGGGATAAATGCGAAAACAAAATGGTCGCCGCTTCAGGCCCCGCTTATCGACACGTACGGAACCAATTCCATGAGTGAAACCGGTTTGGAACTAGTTTTCTTCGGTTTTTCGGCCCTTCCCCTCGCAAGATCCTGTCGCATACGACTCGAGCACGAGTCGCATTCGTGTACGGAATCTCTCTCGGACGTGTGCAAAGTTTCACGGAGGTCACACGGAGGTATAACCTTAGAAATGGCAGACGACGAGAAGGAACAGAGAGGTAAGTAAATCTCGTTTAAAACGAGAACGTGGTGATTCATTTTGTCTCGTCGGTACTTATCCGTCGCGCGTTAAACATTGCGAAATGCAAATCTCGCTTGCACCTTTTCTGCAATATCTTCGAAATATCTAATACCGACGATGTAAGATCCTTTCATTTACTTCCCTTACTTTCTCGTTTCCCATCTTCCATATATACGCCATAGGCACGAATAGACGAATAAGTTATGCTCGATAAAAAAAAAAAAAACCTTTCCTTTTTTTTTATCTCTTTTGGACAGATCCTTACACATATGTAATATATGTTATTTTAATTAATTCATTGTTAAGGTCCGAACGTCGATGGAAATCAAATGGAAATCAAAATAGAGCCTACGATGCAATGTTACGTCGAGGAGGAACATGAAAATAGTTTCTCCAGTTTCGAAGGTAACGGCGCGATACCCTCTACCGCGGACGTTGGTGCTTTGAATCTATGGACTAGCAAGGCTACCACCTGTCTCATCGGTCAATATAAGAAATATCGATCGATGGTCGGACAATCGACGCAGATCAGAAGTTTACGGGAGATGTTTGAAATGATATCTCTCGAGATGCAAAATTATGGCTTTTATTTTAGTCCTCAAAAGTGTGAGAACAAGTGGCGTGTTTTAGAACGTAAGTACAAAAATTTAGTCTTCCGGGAACGATTGAAAAAGCCTGGAAGAATGAGACATTATGGTCATTGGGAACATAAGAGAGCACTCGATGAAATATTCAATGAGAAAGAGAGACATGTGTATTTCGAAGAAAACGATTTTCCGTCGCCGGCAAGATCAGTTAAATACTCTCGGATGATTCTACCAAAAACAACGTCGGAACAAGCCACGAGCTCATCCAATTCTAATAACAATCAAAATAATGATCCGTTGGCTACGTTAATATCGAACGCAGTACCGGAAAAACAAAGGGAAGAATCAGACTACAAGGTTACTTTGACGACGCTATTTGAAAGATTTTTGGACGAAATGGGAAAGAACTTTGCGTTGGCTGAGCGAAACAAGGAGAAACGACATAAGGAGGAAATGGCAATGCGCCAGAACGAGTTGGAAGTAAAAAGAAGATTGTTGAAATTGAAAGAACAAAAGATAGAATTACAAAAGTGTCAAATGATCGCTGCTGCTCAACATTTTCATCTTAACAAACAGTAATCCTGTATATCGAATTTTATGTTCCATCACCATCTCGTTTTTTCCTTTTTGCTAACTTTTTTCCAAGTATTCTCTTCATGTCATTTTTTATTTTTTACAAAAAGATCGGATTATATGATTGGTCGGAAGCTTCGATATTTGCTTGTTGGTAAACAATGGTAAGTAATAGAATGCAATAATCGAAGAGAGAGAGAGAGAGAGAGAGAGAGAGAGAGAGAGAGAGAGAGAGAGAGAGCGCGAAAGATCTTAATATAGGGCGATTATATTTCAAATAAAATGAATGCACAATAAAATATTTGCTATTACGAAGATAATCATTCTAATTCTTAATCGAAGAAGTTAATACAGACGATGAATACAGATGCATTGCTAAAAAGCGTGTGAAAAGAGTAACATTGAAAAACAACTGATAAAAAAATGAGATAAAACGATTAAATTGCACTTTCATTCAGATAAGGTCAAAAGAGTAATGTAGGATTTTATGAATGTCAACATCGTATTTCGCTTTAAAAATTTATATTCTCTATTAAATCTTCAGACATATTAATCTATAAATTATATCTTGATGCTTATGATCAACATTCAAAGATCATGAAAATGAGAATGAAGCTTAAGAGGAGAATAAACACAACTTTTCAAGGTAAATAATATTTTCAATGTACATAAATAAAAATCCAATAGTTGAAAGCAGTTCGGTATGAAATCCTTTTGCCGTTAGATGGTGCTCGGGAAGGTTTAATGTTATATTCAGTCGATAATGTAGGACCGTTCGACTAGCCTATTCCAAAAGATGGCGTAGATAATAATGACGGTAAAGAAACATGTAAAATCAATATCTTTTTTCTTTTTTGGATAATATAAATAACAAATAAAAATAAGACTGTAAGGTCAAATTTTTCATTTTCTATTTAAATATAGATCATTTAAATAACGTCACGAACAATTGACTTGCCACTAGTTATTTTTACAATTAAAGTTATATTTATATAAAAATGTACGACATTGAAATATAATTAATACTTATTTATGATGTTGTGAAGGAAAATCTGATTGAAGATAATATTTAAATAATATTGTAAAAATCGTGTCATTTATTTATTTTTTTTTTTTTTTCTTTTCATAATTCACAATAATATCACACATAGAGAGTATATACGCATACACCGTTTTGTAAAGTTACTTCGTAGACATTATATGGATATCAATATCCAAGATTAATCTATTCTAATTTTTATTAGACAAAGTATTGACTGAAGATAAATCTAATCTGTTACGTTACCCTGGCGACGCACAGTTTAATTCAGTGAGTCGAGGTGAGTTTATGTATATCTTTCGTTCGTGCTTCGCAACGTAGTATCGTCTTTGCTCGATGATCAAGATCTCCTCAAAATCTAATCAATTCTATATCTTTTCGAAGGGAGTCTATAAGAGGAAAAGTTAAAAGTATGGCAATGAGGAGAATGGAAGAGTGTCGAGTTTGCAATCAAGGATTACCGGCTTATAACATTCCAAATGGGCCACCGGACAAGAAACCCACGTACACTTTCGTCAAAAGTCCTAGAGCGATGTTGCACATGCAGAAGAAATATAGAAATCCACCGATGTAAGTACAACTTCTTCATATATTCTTTCGTTTTACGAATAACGTATATATACATCGTTTGTATTAATTTTAAACACCGATCCCGTCGATCCACAGCATACGTGTATCGATCGAGGAACGTTCGATTAACGAACGATAATTCATCTGAGAAATAATAGATAGAACCTAGAAATAATAGATAGATCCTTCGCGAATGATCGATGGACAGAAGTCAATCTATGGCAGAAAATAAAACGAATTAGAACTTTAAATTATAAATGTAATTTCACAAACCGATCGATCTCATTAGTTTGCACATTTTTGAAATATCCTTGACTCCATTTCACCGTTTCCATTCATCTTCCTTTTTCCCGAATTTATATTTTAAAAATGTATAATAATCAAAAGAAATTATTCTGTTTATCTTCGACGATCACGTATCGATTTACTGTAAAGAACAAACTTAGAGAAACGATTAGATATTATCTTTGTAATAAGTTCGTCGAGAAACGAACGAAAGAACTTAAGATTTTTTAACCACGTAAACTTTGACTTCGTGGGATAGCACCGAGCGCGAAATATCGATTGTCAAGTTTATTAAAACAGATATGGCAAGCGAGACTTTTGTTACAAGTCATGCGAAACCATTTTTTTTCCTTTTCTCATATTCGTATCTCATAAAACGATCCTTCGCGTATGTTATTGGGCTTTAATACTATGGAGAGTATTAAAAAAAAAAGGAAAAATGGAAAAGTCGCCATCGATAACTGGAAACGTACGGAACATCGATAATGCAACGACCGTACCCGTGGTCCTAGATCGTGAAGCGAGTTATTCACGCGCGCACACACGCATATACAGGCATATATGTGTATATATATATATATATATATATATATATATGTGCGCGTGTAGTTTCTGGGCTTATAAACGACACAGGAGGGAATGACCGCGCTCCATGATTTTATCGGCCGTCATTTCTCTCTTTCTCTCTCTCTCTCTCTCTCTCTCTCTCATGTTCACGATCATACGTTGAGACTACGAAATATGACTTAGTTGTTATTTTAATTAACGACCCATGATAATTAAAATTGATCGAAATCTCTTATGTAAGCATTCGTAAACATTGTTTATTTAACGAAATAAATATTTATCTGAATTTTTCCAAGTGAAGCTCGAGACACGGAATCGGAATCTCGTTCTAGGAAATTGATAATTTAGAAGATCGATTTTTCTTTTTTATTCGACGCAAAATTGACAAAGTGTGATCCGTCGATACTGTCACGTCATATTGAAATATTTACAATTCGCCTGACTTCTCCTCAATATTATTGAATGAAAGTAAATCATTGACTAGTTCTAATCATTGAATAGTTAAAATGAAATTATTTTTATATATTTCATTTGCGAGTAAAAAAGCACCCTCGTAATCGCAAAACTTTATCATTGTGATCGCTCTTCTTACTTCACGCGACACGCAATTCATGTTTTTTCTTCAAGGACAGAGAAACTTAGATATTCTGATCGAAAGGGAAAGAAATTTAAATATTTCTTTTGAATAATTTTCTTTTTAAATTTCAACGAGAAATGTACAAATAAATACTATTCATTTTTTCGCGTCTTTGCGAACGAAAATTACTTCGAAATTTTATTTTAACGATCTGATTTTAACTAAATATAGATAGAGCACTCTCCAACTTGAAATGTCGTGAAAGTCGAGGGACAGATCTAGAGATCGCGTTTAGGTAAGTCGCGAAGAAAACGCAGGAGAATTCATACGAATTAATTCTAAGTTTTCACGCGTATTTACGCATATATACATATACATATACATATACATATACGTATACGTATACATACATACATAGAGTCATCCCTCTCAGGCATGCGCAACGTTAACGGCTGGTCAGCGTTATTGAGTGGCCGCCGAGCGTTAAAAGCATATATAGCAATATATGTAGTATATACGTATATGAACAACCCCCCACTATTCGCCGTCTATATCGTTCGATTCTAAGGACATTGTCCAGTCTCTGAACTCTCACGAACGATTTCAAGCCGGTCAGTATCGGCGCGAACCTTGGCTGAGATACTTTTCTTATTCTTTTTCTCTCGGTGAGCATTTGTGTCTTCTCGTTTATCAAGAAATATTAGAGATTTTTTCATGGAAAAGAAAAGAAACTAAAGAAAGTATTATCGTAGCCGATACATTTGAATTATAGACGAGGTTGATACAGCGTAGGAAGTCGAGCTTATACAACAGACTTCTGTATTGAGTCTTCTTTCGTTTGAAACCTTAGCTTTTCTGGTAGGGAGAGAGAGAGAGGGAGAGAGAGAGAGAGAGAGAGAGAGAGAGAACATAACGGTAAACCAATGAGTAATAAAAATAAAGATCATTTTGAAAATCATCGAATTCCTGCGACGTCTCGAAGGGAGAGGACATTGATTTTCTAATTTAAAGTCCGCCGAAAGGACAATGCGTCCTGCATACGTCGAGACACGAGGATGAAGAGCACGAATTAGTGATCTCTTCGCCATGCCAACTGGAATTTCATCAATGTTGACGCCAACCGCGAACGTTGGATCGTTTAATAATGAGGGAAAAAATTCGGGAGCTTTTACGATCCTTCAAAGAGACGGTTTAGACTCGAGCTTACCTCTCTTACATGTCAACGACGACGAAGAGACGTATTCAGTTTCGAAACTGACTAGAGTGGAGAACGTAAAGAACGATCTGTATGCTCGTAGACGTCTCTGTAAGTCAAACGAGCATTTGCTTTTGGCGAGTCTCCAATGTAATCAGGCTAATCCGTTACGGAAGAAACAGTATACGAAGAGTCAGAACGATCTCGAGGACGAAGAGAAACGTCGGAGGAGGGAAAACAAGGAGGAAAATGTGGAGAACGAAGAAAAGAAAGGACAAAGAACTAGTATTCCTCTTTCAACGGAAGATTTCAACGAGGTACTCAATGCTAAATTGAGGAAGATCCAAGAGGACGAGGAATCTATGCAAAAGTATCGAGACTCGAGAAAGAACGAGTCGAATTCTCAGCAACGAAGAAAACCGTTCATCACCACGGTTAAGTGCGGAGAGTTTCTAATGCCACCACCGGAAGTAGCAGCACTTCTTGGCATCGGTCCGATCACGAACACTCAGGATATTGTCGGAAGAACAATAGGTGGTATTCCTCAGGGTGAGGTAATTGATAATTGGCAAGGTCCTTCCCGTTCCAAATTGAGACCTCTGGTGTCATTCGGCAAGAAACCAGAAGTGCGTCATAGCAAACATAAGGCGAGATGTCAAGCGGCAGCCCTCAAGGCCACCGTTGATTTCGCACTTGACAAGACCAATGCGACTACCCTGGCCTCCTATTCTTGCTCCGAGGAACATGCTAGGAGAAACAGGAGGTCTCCGATCAGAGTGGACGGGCTGTAAGTTCGACGAGTGGCCCCTCTTTGCTTCATGTTTCTTTCTTTCTTTCTTTCTTTCTTTTTTTCTTTATTATCTCTTCCTTTTTTTCCATCTTTTGCTTACGCGTTTTTCCCTACTTATGCCTCTCTCTCTCCCTCCCTCTCTCTCTCTCTCTCTTTGTTCCCTTTATTTTGTAAATTGTATCAGTGATAGAATTTACTTTTATTTCTAACTTCATTATCTGTCTCTTTCTTTCGTCTTGTCTATTCTTGTTTCGTCCATTATTTTCTCTTTCTTTCTTTCTCTTTTTAATTCCTTCCTTACTTAGCTCAAGCAAAGCTTTACTTTCCTAAGGGCGAATCGAGATAATGGCAGTCCATAAGGCCGCGATTTCTTTTTTTTCTTTCTCGCAGATTACCAACGACGCCGCGAGGTTTACCGACAAAGTTGGAACCGATCAAGGGCGCGATGCTGAATAAGCTGCCTGGCCTTCGCGGCTGGTAACCGATCTTTCTCTTTCTCTTTTTCTCTTTTCCTCTTTCTTAGGCACTATTTTCCATCTTTATCTTTCTCAATTTCCTTTCTCTCTCTCTCTCTCTCTCTCTCTCTGTTTTATTTATTTTATTATCAATCCTTTATCGCCGATCGTCGATATTTAAATATGGACATGCTTCACGAACGAAAACAAAATATTAATTTTATAATTACATTAAACATTAAGTAATTAATGAACAGTAATTGGTAGAATTGTTTTGCATTCTTTGTCTCTCCGAAAGCGTTTCTTGTATGAAAAATCTTCCAGAATCTTCCAGTTCTCAACATATTTTTTTTCTCTTTCTATGGATTCTTATCAATCGCATAAACGATCGCATGCGAATAGCTTCTAAACACGCTCGTGTCATTATGCGTCACGACGTAGCCCGAACAGAAATTCTACACTGGTTATTCGTCGAGTAGTCGTAGAAAAAATGAATAAGTACAAAAATAAAGGGGGGGGAAAAAGAAAGATAGAAATTCTCTTTTTTGAGAATTGTCTTACATTTTAAAGAATACAGGAAAATATTTAGAGAACGGAGAAGGAACAGATTGATGCAAGAATAGTTAGTTCGTCGATTTACGTTTTAGTCCAAACGAATTCAAGTTCTTCATGCCCGGACATGTGATTATTTTTGATACTTTTTCGTACGTTATATGTCGAATTTAATTTATTTTTTAATTATTTGAAGAAAGATATAATTCTGACAATTGTAACAAGCGATTGCAGATCGCTTTATTGTATTATAAAATATAAGACATTTGTTAGAGTTTGTAAGTAAAAAAGAAAAGCAATTAATTCGTAAATAGTTGTATAATTAAAAGGAAGTTTGAATTTTTTTACAAACTACGAAAGTTTAATAATTACTCGATGGCAACCTATGTGACTCGCAATCAAATTTACAGTGATCAAACGATTCCTTTCGGGAATATCATGTACGATCGCCGAGTAATCCGTGGGAGCACCTTTGCAGTCCCTCCTGCCCTAGTAAGTATTTTTTATTTCATTTTTTTTCTTTTTTCTTCCTTTTTTTCTTTTTTCTTTTTTTTTTTTTTCTTTTCTTACGTCGAACATTGTAGATCGATGGAGAACAATCGATAGCGGCAAGGCAAGCGGAAGCAAGAAGAAGGCATCTGGCAAGAAAAAGGGCGCAAGCTCAAATTTGCAAAGTTATAAGATCGGGCTCGCCACCACCAGTCGCTGGCCGGAAGCACGAACCGGTCCAAACTGAATTTTATCTCGAGGAAGTAAGCGCAAAAAAGATTTTATAAAGCGATATCAAAGTAACGTAGTTACTCGCGTGAGATAGAGAAAAATATTAATTCTTTATAATCGAGCATTATCATGATAGAGCTATTCATCATAAGTCCGATATTTTTTATAGTGTTTTAATCCATTAAGTCATAAAAACTTTCCATTAATTATTTTCTTTCGTAGCCTTTGCAAAAATTATTAAAATAAGCAAACGTATTTTTTCAAACTATCGATTTCTTTCATAATCGCATTCCGTCATCTATATTTTCTATACGAAGCTGTCAAAGTCTGCGCGTGAATCATTTTCGTTTTATAGCCCGTGAAACATAAATAAAAGCTTCTTTGAGTATCGATGAGAAAAAAGAAAAAAGAAAAAAGAAAAAAGAAAAAAAAAAAAAAATAATCAATTCTTCAACTTTGTACGTTTTCAATTTCTAGCTATTTGAGAAACCGGACGAATTCGAGGTCAGCACACAAACCGATTATTTTTTGGATCGACCGGCTACGCCTAAGTACTGTCCTGCAAAAACCGGCGAGGATGTCTCTACACAAATTGAACCAGGAGACGTAAGTCGAACCTTGCCCTGAACAGTTTTCAAACTTTCAACGGTAACTTATATCTACGAAGACACATTCAGTCTTTCGTATATCTACGAAGATTCTCGGCAGAACGATCGTTTTGCAGCTCTTCGACTTCGATCTCGAAGTACAGCCTATTCTTGAAGTAATCGTTGGTAAGACTATCGAGCAAGCTTTGATCGAGGTCTTAGAGGAGGAAGAAATTGCGGCTCTACGTGAACAACAAAGAAGATTCCGAGAATTGCGAGCTGCTGAAAGAGCCGAGGCAAAGAGATTGAAAGAACAAGAGAGAAGACTTCGAGAAGAGAAAGTAATGAAATATTTAATTTGAATATTCTTTCGTTAACGCTAAATACTTTGTTCTAGTTTTAACTTGTTTCTGAATATTGATAAAAGTTTATAATTGTAAATATATTTCTATCATGAAAGGTTTGGTAAATCACTTCGAGTAAATTCCACGCAAACGACTAAATTCTATTTCTCTTTCTGTCCTTAGGATTTCTGCTTGAGGCAGCACGAGGAAGCAGTGAAAATTCAAAAAGAAACAGAAGATCGCGTCGCCGTTGCCGTATTACTTACTGGATATATCGCCGAACTTTTGCCGGCCGTTCTAGAAGGTTTAAAAATGTCTGGATTCCTTCTGGACGAAATTAAAGCAGGTATATGAATTTCAAAGTATATTCGGAAATAATTTGTCGAGAAATTCATAAAAATTATATAATAATAATAATAATAATAATATTTATAGATGTCGAAGAAGGTTTCATGCCATGGTTGATGAAAGAAGTTAAAAAGGAGATGGGTAACATGATCGAAAGCAGAGAGTTGCTAATGGGTAAATTAAAATTTTCTTTTTCCATATCTAGATAGTTACTAGTCTTGATACGTTACGAGTCGTATTAGTTTAGGCTTTACAGTATCGTCGTCAATTAATTATAAAAAAAAGAGAAATGTTTCTGTACTTTTATCATCACTAATGAGCTTTTAGAACTACGTCAACCTTAACTATAGATAATGGAAAAGTTGAACGAGGAATATAGAGACAAGTCTCTGACAATGAAGTACGAACGCTGCACGTATAGTTCTTACCGTTCCTTTCTCGTCTCGTTTTCGTTCGATTGAAAGAAATATAAAATTAACGAATTTCCAAAGATTACTCGCTATCAGTCAATTATTGATCGCATTTTTTCTTTACAGAAATCATCAAAGAAATATTGGAGAACAGGGCCGAAACGTATAGAAAATTAGGCGAGGAGTACGACGCTTCCAGAAGAAGAATATCCGATGATCATTTAGAAGATGGTGGTCGAGATATAGATTTTCTTAATTACGAACCACCTTTCTTGTAGAAAAACGATCTTATTCGAACGATAAATTGTCGATCGTTTCTTTTTATTGGATTATAATCAAAACCAACAGAAGCATATAATTATATGAACAAAAATCAAGATCTGTTTCGACGTTCTGTACCTATCGAATATCATAGTTAAGATATATGAACGAAACAGCTAGAATTTCTATTGTGAAAAGAGGTGTGTGTGTGTGTGTGTGTGCGTGTGTGTGTGTGCGTGCGTGCGTGCTCTGATTAAATACTCAAAAGGACTCGACCTTGTTGTCATACTCGTTGATTGTACACTTTGTTCGAGGTATCTTACTTAATTTTGGATTTAGAGGCATTCGCTAGCGCTGGATCTATCTCTTGCCCTTCGTATAAGAATGTAGCTTCTTTTATTAAACAGTGTACGATAGCTTTGCGACAAATCCATCTCCATCGATAGTTTCCATTTCCTGACAAAGAATACCGTCGAAACGATAGAAAACAACGACAGTCACTAATACGGAGAGCTAGATTGTTTTCTTAAAAATTAATTATTATTTATTCTTCTTCTCTATCGTCTTATCGATCATTTGTTAAAGATATTGTATCATGCACATTTTTATCCCCTTACTTTTTTTAAGTCAAAAATGGGCAACTTTCCTGCCGTGGGCTACACGATAAGAAATTCACTATCTAAAAAGAAGAAAAAGAAGAGAAAAAAAATAAAATAAGTTTAGGAGGCATGGCAGAGTCAAATAGTGGGGCAGGAATATCTTCTCCCGGAGTAAGTAAAGGCAAGTAAAGGTGCGGGCCATGTGGCCTTTTGGCCGCCCCAGTTGTCCACCTTTGCTTTATAATTTAGCTTAATGATTTAGCTTAATGTTCGATGATGTATAATTGTATAATGACCATTGTATTATTTAGAGGACTTTTACTTGATTTCTTATTTATTTTCGCCGAATTATCGTCGTCTTGCGCGAGCGGTATTAGGCAATGTTTCTTATGCCGGCTGTTCCTTGATTAGAATTAAGCAGAAAAAAAAAAAAAACTAATTTACTTTTTCTATAATGACATACGAACGAACATAAATATACATATTTATATTTCAAGAAAATTATCGAAGAAGATGAAGATTATTGATTGTAACAAAAGAATGGGTATAGTATAAAAGGTTTATAAGCATGTCAATTGTTTGGATAAGCTTTATGCTGAGAGAGGAAAATAGGGATTAACTAACTAGATGATGTAGATAAAAAACTTTATGTTTATGGTCGAGCAATCACGCCCGTAATTTGACACACTTTGTTATTCACTTATATCTTTAACAAAAGTCGAATTGTTTATACCAATTTAAATGGTTTTATTAATTCTACATGTCTTAACAGTTCAGATCGATTTGCATATGATTTACTGCAATGATCATGAAACGGCACTTAATGAAATTTTTAGGTAAAGAAGCATTAAAATAGCATTAAAGTAGAAAATATCGAAGGAAATATTTCATTGGCTGCTTACAACAGGATCGATGACTCCACCGACAATAAATTCGTCTGCTCGACGATATTCGCTTAACCAGTACAAGGCCAGCATGTTTGATTTATTAAAATCGTCCGCAAAATGAATTACCGTTAATTATTCTTAGGCAGGAGTAACACTTCCTGCGGATAATTCATGTCGCCAATCGATTCGTTAAATCATTGTCGACCGATCTCGAATTGTCCTCGATCAAAGAGAAAACAAACGTTTTACATATTTGTTGCCGTACAAAAATCTGTTCTTCATTAAATCAGGATTAAATTCTGAATCATAATAATATAAGGTTTCACGATAAATCGAGATCAGCATGGTTTTAAAAAGTCATCACTCAAAATATTCCAAATAATCCAACAGTTTTTCGATCTTTTGAAATAGTGGATACTGTTATTTCGTCAGCTGCATCCCCATGAATGCAATACACTTTTTTTTCTTTCCTTTTTTCTTTTTCATAATCAAATGTAATTTTCAAGGAAATTTTCTCGCGCAAACATTATTGCACCTTATCGATCATTCATTTTCAGTTTTGCTTCACTTCAAGAGACAAGACCGTTTCAAGAGACAGTTACTAATAAGAATTATTTTCTAAATGAAAAGTGATGCATTTTTCCATTGTTATTCTCCTTTATAAATTAACTTTTAAAATTAAGCCAATAACTCCTAACGATTAAGTAATATTTCACGATATTGGGCCTCCGAACCGTATGCCTCACGTGTCATGTTACATGGTACTCGTTTTTGCCGGACAGTGGCAATATGACAGAGGCATCAGCTCGATAGTACTTGCGGTATATATATCGCAAGTAATATCGATTTCCAGGTCTCACCACAAGGAGGTTTGCGTGCATGTGGAGAGCCACGGGCTAAGACTTTACTATTAATACATTAATATCGATTATATAGAATTATTATTATATTAATTATTATTTTATTTAAAATTATAAAAATTTACTCCAATTTGAAAAAATTGAATGCAATTGTATCATCTCCATTCAGGAACAAACTACTACTACATTACTACGAGCATAACTGTCAATGTGGTAAAAGGGTAAATGGGATTTTGATAAAACCACAAGCCAGTAACGAAGGGTTCGACATGCCGACCATCTGTAAAATATGACTTGTGGTCGATAGTTTCTCTCTTGAGCCAAAGTTTCTAGGGAACTCTTCAGCATATTACTGCTTCCTCCCTTAACCGCTGTATTGAAGCATTATTTACGTGCGATGCAGAATAAGTTTACTCTTTAACGAAATGCCCTACCGTTCAAAACAATGCATCAACAAAAATTGACATGTCACATCAGCAAATTGACATGGTGAATTATAAGAATGAAATCGTCCCTAATCTAAATCTACCTGATCCCAACCTGATCTCACTTTATGCAACAAGACTTAAAACACTCTGCGTGTTAACAAATGCATTTTTTATATTGGTGCAACAGCGATGACCTCAAAGCTTCGGCGTAGCTCCAATATCAAAGAAGAAGAAAAAAAAAAAAAAAAAAAACAAAAAATACATATCTACGTATCTATATAACTGTCCTCTGTTTGAAAAGTACATATTAAAATGCGTAACGGTCAGGGTCACCGGAATTATACTAACTAAACTTATCAACGGCTTCCAGAACTTTCCTAGTGCTTCTTCGGGATACTATAAATCAACGTGCCTGATTTAAAGACAAGCCATTTCCTTTACGGACATCGTACTTGTTTTTAAGTAATACGCGAAAATCCGTATCGTGTTCGTTATGTGAATGAGAACGAGGAAGAAGAATAAGAATAAGAAGAAGAGAAAATTTATAATGGCGATGACAACGAACATTGACGAAACTAATATGGCACAATTTCATAAAGGTTTATCCGAATGGTGGAGCGAGGAAACAGAATACGCTTTTCAAAGGATCGAAAGGTGGACAGCTTTAGTTAGAGGATACAATCGATTTAAGTCAGAAAGATTATCGAAGGGCCGTCAGACGATGCTCGACGAGCGTGTATCAAATTGGAATATAACTTCGAATAAACTTATCATCGAGGATTCTTCTTTGAGTCCGTGTTTTCATAATTTCAAAAGAAATCGACGTAGATCACATCACGAAGAGAAAATGAAGATCAATCAAAATAATGTTAACAGTGTTCTTGGATATCGATCTAATGATAATTTGGATAGCGCTTGTTTAGCAAATTATAGATACGATCATAGTATTTATTTCAAGACCATCGGTGAAATTAGAAATGATAAGAAAACTCTTAAGGAAATTAACGATGATTCTAAGAAGGAAAATCTCTTGATCGATGCTGAAGTAGTAGTAGAGGAAGAAGAGGAAGGAGAAGAAGAAGAAGAAGAAGAAATTGAAGATGAGAGTAAAGATTATGAACCCAGGCTCGTTTATCATTCAATGGACTATAGATTTTATCTCGACAATGCTAATTCCAAATTTAATTCCAATCGAAAAGATGTTAATGTACGGCCTATCACTGATTTAGCAGATCTCGATTTAAATTCGAAAATACCTAACACGGTGTATCATAAAAACGAAGTTAAATCTATGCTCAAGATAAATAATAAAAATATGGAAATAACAAAGGATGGTACCGAGAATAGAGATGATTATGATAGTGGAATGTTTAATCATGAATTGAAAAATGAATTCAGAAAGAGTCAGAGTGAAACTAAGGGAGGTTTGAATTTAAAAATGATTAAACCCGCAGGGACAATAAATGGGTTTATTGTTTGTCAAAATAATAATGTTTCCTCGGGAATATTTTTAAATGATACGAGAAATGTTGTATCTACGTACTCGTCACCGTGTTACCGTTAATCCATCCATTTAAAATACATATTTATTCAACATGAAATTCAATATTTCCTAACGATTTTTCCAATATTCATCACATATGTTATATGACGTATCTGTTTCAGGTACGTTTTTGAGAGACTTAATAATTTGAAGCGAAATAAACGCCAGGGTAGATTATATTTAACTTCATCAATTTTACATGGGAATTGAGTTATTACCTTTGTAATATATCCGTAATATGATTGTAATACGTACCCTTTCATGTTGTTTCATACCTCTTTATGGTACTTTTTTTTTATCATCCTCTCCCTTTCTTTGTGTGAATGCGTGGCCGTATGCATTCCGCACAAGTTGGGGAGGTCGCGTCGCGCATAGAATGAAAGAGGGTGCGTCACGCACACACAATGTGTTAATGTCTGTATACGTAAAAATGATTCTCTCGAAATTGAGAAATTTACCTACTGAGAGGAATTCTTCTCTCTCCTCGCCGCAAATCATAGTACACAATTTGATAATAAAACCATATTATCTTCATTATTAAATGCCCGACATTCCTTTGCGGAAACGTACTTTATCAGTCACTAATTTTCCCTATTTTTGTTAATACATTTCTCTAAATATTTACATCTTGTTACGCAATTTGAAAATACAATAATGATCTTATTATATTTCTAGTTATCCAATAATTTCTAATAAATTATTTTAACTAATAGTTACCTCGTAGGCAAATATTGAATTTCTCTAATCGTTTATTTTTTATTATTACGTATAATCGAGTATAGGAGTGATTTTATTATATTTCTAGTCATATAATATTTGCGATAATATATTGGTATTATCCGAATGATTTGTTTTAAGAAAAGAAAAGAAAAGAAAAGAAAAGAAAAGAAAAGAAAAAAAAAAAAAAAAAAAAAAAGATAAAAACCACATCATATGTGTGGTTTTCTTTTCTCAACATTTACTTCTCAACATTTTACTTAGCATAATAGTAGAGATCTATTATAATTTTTCTAGCTATCGTTGTTCGATCAATCGATTAAAAATCGCTCGAAACATAAGTTATAAGAAGACGTAGAAAGATGGCTTTTCAATGAAATGACCCTTCCTACCAAATGGAATCATTAAAATTCTATGTTCTACGTAGTGTACGATGTTTCTCTCACGAAAAATAAATAAAGATGAATAAATAAATACTAAGAAAAGCAAGAAACAATTTCTTCCCCCACGATCCGAAAAAAAGATTCCAACACAATTCGATTGTAAAAAAAAGTAAAATGATCCAAAGGATATGAATATGTATTTATATGGGTATGGTGAAATGATCGATAGGCGATATCAAAAGGAGAAGACGGTATAAAAAATAAAAAAAGAAAAATAAAGAACGAGAAAAAAATTCAAATTTATTCATAACATATATCATATTTCCAATGATTTATTGCGTAATTTATAATTGAATCTGAAGAATACCGGGAGATCTATACGGCCCATGATCTAATACGAAATCGTTGAACGAGTGATGCTGTCTTGAGAGCGAAAAAGGCAGGATTTGTTAACTAAATTGATCGAAAGCTTCGTCCATAGAAAGAGGAAACGATATATTACGAGTACACTCTTCGTTCGTAACGTATATATACTTTGACTTTATAGCACGGCATGATATAAGCAAAGAAAGTCATTTAACAATAATGGAAATAGGAAGGAACCACCTCTTTTTTCTACACGCGGAAACTTATAAATGAATACTTTCAGTAATTTTATAAATAATTAATCAATCTCTAACGTACACGTTGGACAATACAGTAATTTTTCAAAAATAATAGATTCGTTCAAACATTAAAAAGAAGAAAATTTGTGAGAAACTTAAAATAATTTTAATTTAAAATATACTTAAAAATATTATCTAATGGGTTGTTGGCCTTCTGCAATATAACCATAAACGAAGCTTCGACTAATTTTGACAAGTTAGTTTCTTTTTGCACTTCAATCAATGCATATCGATACTCTCTATCTCTAAACGCGAGAACTTATAAATTAAAACACTCGTTAATTTTATAATTATTTAAACGATCTTCAATGCACGCGGGATAGAATAGAGTAATATTTAAACAATAGTTCATTTATTTAACCATTAAAAATTCTGAATCGCGCGCAGGAATTAGAATAATTTTTAAATAAACTTCTGGTACTTTAGAATTTTAATTTCGGAGTAGTTGCCTCGTGTAATATAAACATAAACGCACTTTTTCTCGACACTGACAGTTCGAGATTTAGTTTTCTCTTGCACTTCGACCTGTGCACATCGTGATCTTCTTTTCTAAACGCCAAACCTTATAAATTAATATTTTCGGTAATTTTATAATTATTTAAACGATTTTTATTGCTCGCGGGTTAGAATAGTGTAATATTTAAACAATAGTACATTCATTTAAACATTAAAAATTCTGAATCGCGGGCAGGAATTAGAATAATTTTTAAATAAACTTCTATTACATTAAAATTTTAATTACGGAGTAGTTGCCTCGTGTAATATAAACATAAACGCACTTTTTCTCGACTTTGACAGTTCGAGACTTAGTTTTCTCTTGCACTTCGACCTGTGCACAACGTAATCTTCTTTTCTAAACGCTAAAGCTTATAAATTAATATTTTCGGTAATTTTATAATTATTTAAACTACTTTTATTGCTCGCGAGTTAGATTAGGGTAATATTTAAATAATAATACATTTATTTAAGCATTAAAAAGTCTGAATCGCGCGTTGTACTAAGAATTATTTTTAAATAAACTTCTGGTACTTTAGAATTTTAATTTCGGAGTAGCTGCCTCGTGTAATATAAACATAAACGCACTTTTTCACGACTTTGACAGTTCGCGAGTCAGTTTCCTCTTGCACTTCGCCCTGTGCACATCGTGATTCACTTTTCTAAACGCTAAATCTTATAAATTAATATTTCTGGTAATTTTATAATAATTTAAACAGTTTTTATTGCACGTGGGATAGAATAGAATAATATTTAAACAATAGTTGATTTATTTAAACATTAAAAAGTCGGAAACTCGCTCGGACTTAGAATAATGTAAATATAATATTCTATTACTTTAAAATTTTAATTTCGGAGTAGCTGCCTCGTGTAATATAAACATAAACGCACTTTTTCACGACTTTGACAGTTCGCGAGTCAGTTTCCTCTTGCACTTCGACCTGTGCACATCGCGATTCACTTTTCTAAACGCTAAAGCTTATAAATTAATATTTTTGTTAATTTTATAATAATTTAAACAATTTTTATTGCACGTGGGATAGAATAGAGTAATATTTAAACAATAGTTGATTTATTTAAACATTAAAAAATCGGAAACACGCTCGGACTTAGAATAATTTAAATATAATATTCTATTACTTAAAAATTTTAATTTCGGAGTAGCTGCCTCGTGTAATATAAACATAAACGCACTTTTTCACTACTTTGACAGTTCGCGAGTCAGTTTCCTCTTGCACTTCGCCCTGTGCACTTCGTGATTCACTTTTCTAAACGCTAAATCTTATAAATTAATATTTTCGGTAATTTTATAATCATTTAAACAGTTTTTATTGCACGTGGGACAGAATAGAGTAATATTTAAACAATAGTTGATTTATTTAAACATTAAAAAGTCTGAATCGCACGCGGGTCTTAGAATAATTTTAATATAAACTTCTATTACTTAAAAATTTTTATTTCGGAGTAGCTGCCTCGTGTAATATAAACATAAACGCACTTTTTCACGACTTTGACAGTTCGCGAGTCAGTTTCCTCTTGCACTTCGACCTGTGCACATCGCGAATCACTTTTCTAAACGCTAAAGCTCATAAATTAATATTTTCGGTAATTTTATAATTATTTAAATGATTTTTATTGCACGTGGGATAGAATAGAGTAATATTTAAACAATAGTTGATTTATTTAAACATTAAAAAATCGGAAACACGCTCGGACTTAGAATAATTTAAATATAATATTCTATTACTTAAAAATTTTAATTTCGGAGTAGCTGCCTCATGTAATATAAACATAAACGCACTTATTCATGACTTTGACAGTTCGCGAGTCAGTTTCCTCTTGCACTTCGCCCTGTGCACATCGCGATTCACTTTTCTAAACGCTAAATCTTATAAATTAATATTTTCGGTAATTTTATAATCATTTAAACAGTTTTTATTGCACGTGGGACAGAATAGAGTAATATTTAAACAATAGTTGATTTATTTAAACATTAAAAAGTCTGAATCGCACGCGGGTCTTAGAATAATTTTAATATAAACTTCTATTACTTAAAAATTTTAATTTCGGAGTAGCTGCCTCGTGTAATATAAACATAAACGCACTTTTTCACGACTTTGACAGTTCGCGAGTCAGTTTCCTCTTGCACTTCGACCTGTGCACATCGCGATTCACTTTTCTAAACGCTAAAGCTTATAAATTAATATTTTTGTTAATTTTATAATAATTTAAACAATTTTTATTGCACGTGGGATAGAATAGAGTAATATTTAAACAATAGTTGATTTATTTAAACATTAAAAAATCGGAAACACGCTCGGACTTAGAATAATTTAAATATAATATTCTATTACTTAAAAATTTTAATTTCGGAATAGCTGCCTCGTGTAATATAAACATAAACACACTTTTTCACGACTTTGACAGTTCGCGAGTCAGTTTCCTCTTGCACTTCGACCTGTGCACATCGCGAATCACTTTTCTAAACGCTAAAGCTCATAAATTAATATTTTCGGTAATTTTATAATTATTTAAATGATTTTTATAGCACGCGGTATCGAACGGAGTAATAATTAAACAATAGTACATTTATTTAAACATCAGAAATTCTAAATCGCGTTTACCGAATCATATCTCCTTTGTATTTTGACGAGTAAACATTTAAAGTGTCTCAGGATGTCTTCGCTGCAAGTATCAACGAATATTAAGGTAAATATATTTTTATATCTTACGTTTCTTCAATAATTTATACAGTTTCTTATTATAACGGTGATATTAATAATTTTGTTTTTATTTTGTTGTTTCAGAATGTCATTGCAATTGCTCGGGAATCAATGATGTAATGGAATATTTGTATCGCTTAAATATGAATATCGCGAATTGGAAGCAGTGTTCGTTCGTTCGCGTTTCGCGATTTAAAAAGAAAAAGTTTTTGCAACGTCTGCGTGCAATGCAGTCGTTAGAGTCAGTGTTTGTTCGCTAACTTTATTAATTTTTTAACAGTCGCATAGGCTGTATTTATAAAAAACAGTAGAGTTTCGCGAAGTAAATTCAGTGACCGTTCGTTAAAAAAAACTATCGCGATATAGAGTCAGTGCATCATTGAAGAGGTTCTTGATCAACTTCGATGTCGACCTACCTAATTTTCAACCACATGCGAATCGTTCACTCTCAATTTCGATTTGAACGAGTGTTTTGGAGCCATCGCAGAACTTCTTAAGTAGTGAGTGAATTTTGAAGTCCCTCCTATCACTCAATTATGTCGAGGACAAAAGGTCCGAATCGGCACGGGTGATTGGTTGTAATTAATTAGTAGAAGAGCATTGAGTGACCACGAGTAAATTTCTTCGGAGATTTACTCGTGAACGGTTTCTTATTTTTTCACTTATTTATTAGATCAGGAATAGGGTCTTCTTGTTCAAATGCATTTATAATTACTTGAGATTTTGAATATTTTAATACATTTTTAAATATTTTACTCGCGCGAAAATAAGTAAAGAATCGATATTCATAAGTTCTAATAAAGAACGAGCAAGAAGACACTCGCGATGGATAGTCTCTGGATTACAAACGAAACTGTGGATGATTTTATTACAATAATTAAAATATTCGTTTGTAAGAAGGAACGTCCAAGGGTTTACTTTATATTTTTAAATAATTATTAATTAAATATTTAATCAATTTAAATTGATACAAGAAAAGTCTCGATAGAGTCATTGGTTTTGAAAGAGAAAAATCGAGTAGAATGATTGCTAAAAAACAAAGAGACGTAGTCCGTAAGCCTAGATGATAAATTAATTAATTTTTAGCACAGGATTTTCAGCAATTAATATACTATTATCTAATTTCTAATTTTTGTATAATTAATATCTAATTTCTCCCACGCTGCGGAAAAGTATCTTTCGAAAGGATAATAAGTTTTCAGATGCGTTAGGGTTGTATTAGGGTTTTCTTTCATATCTTAGAATTTGGAATGAAATTTTGTCGTTACAGTTTTAGAGTGATAATCGATTAGGTTGAGGCACGAAGCAAAGAAGAGGCTATATGCCGAAGACAACATGTGGCTCAAGAGGACAACTATTAGGCTATTGAGTTATTTTCGAAGGTTCACTAAGAACTTCCGAGAATGGCTCTTAGCTTTATCGTGTTAGTATTTTAATTTTACCATGTTGTCACTCAAAATGCTCTTATGGTGATGGGTGTAGGGGTGTAAATTTAAAAATCTGAGACGAAGTAACTTTCCGTAAAAAATATTCCCAGATTGCCACGCGTACGCGAATAGGATTATTTTATATTTTATGCCTTTTTAATATTAAACTGTTTTTTAAAACTTAATTGAATTTATGATTCTAGTTCAATAAAATTAAATTTTACGTTAAAGTCGATTGATAAATTTTGCACATTTTTTCTTTTCTAAAGTTCAATTCAATTCATAATTTTATTTTACTAAAATCGAGTTCTACATTAAAATCATATCTGTATGAAATGTACAAGTAATACAATATTTCTTTAAGAGAAAATAATAGATTTAATTAAATTTAGATCTGTATTCAGCATATTTCATTTTTTTTGTTAATTAATCTTTTATTTTTGTTAAGTTTAATTAAATTAAATCCAGAATTTTATCGTACGTATAATTAATTTATATATATGCATAATCTTTTCTTTTTCCTTATTTCTTTTCAGCTAGTTCCAGGTCGTGGGATTGCGAACACGGGAAAGAGTAATTAATAAAGAAGATTCTTTTAACATTTAAACAATATACGATACACGTAAATTATAATTAATTAATATTTAAATAGGATTTTCTTAGCAACGTTATAAAAATCATATACATGTAATATCATATATAATCGAGTAATAAATATAATAATATTTCTTTCAGAGAGAATAATATTTCTTTAGATCAGTGTTCTGCATATTCTATTTTTTTTTTTTTTTATTGATTAATCTTTTATTTTTGTTATGTTTAATTAAATTAAATTCATAATTTTATCATTCGTATAATTAATATACATACGTACATATACTTTTTTCTTTCCATATTTCTTTTCAGCTATTTCCAGGTCGTGGGATCGCCAACACGGGAAGGAATAATTAATAAAGAAGATTATCTTAACATTTAAATAATGTACGATATACGTAAATTATAATTAATTAATATTTAAACAACAGGATACTCTTAACAACGTTATAAAGATCATATACATGTACTACTATATACTATTGATTAATAGATATACTATCGATTTAAAATTGAAACGCAAAGAAAATTCTCTTTACTGTCATTACTATTTATTCTAATTTACTCTCATTAAATATACTTTATATATCTGGGTTGGGACCCATGGGATGGGCCCATGGGTGAGGGCCTCTGTGCGGGTTGCTGTCTCAGCATCAGGTAGAGCTGCTCCCATTCTCATATATTTTTCTGCGGCTCTCATTTTTAAGTTATATTTTTCTTGTTTTTATTTTCTATGTCATTAATACACTCTTATTAATTATGATTTATAGTCTCGGGTGGGACCCATGGGAGGGGCCCATGGGTGAGGGCCTCTGTGCGGGTTGCTGTCTCAGCATCATCTAGAGCTGCTCCCATTCTCATATCTTTCTGCGGCTCTCATTTTTAACTTATATTTTTCTTGTTTTTATTTTCTATGTTATTAATATACTCTTATGAATTATGATTTATAGTCTCGGGTGGGACCCATGGGAGGGGCCATGGGGGTGTGCCTCTGTGCGGGTTGCTGTCTCAGTATCGTATAGAACTGCATCTCTTTTTTCCTCTCTTCTATTTCATATTTTTCTTCTTTAATAATGTTTTCAGCTACGTTATTAATATGTTATTTCTTTTTAATTATGTTTTTAATAATATGTTTAATTATGTGTTTAATTATGTGTTTATTTGTGTTTATTTGTGTTTATTTATATGTTTAATTATGTGTTTAATTATGTGTATACTCATGTTTTTAATTATGTTATTATAATATAATCTTATTAATTATGATTTATAAATTTTAGTTAGGACACGTGAGAAGCTGCGGGCTGCTATCTCAGCATCGTATAGAACTGCATTTCTTTTTTTCTCTTTTCTATGTCATATTTTTCTTTTTTAATTACGTTTTCAGTTATGTTATTAATAAGTTATTTCTTTTCAGTTATGTTTTCTTAATATTTATTTAGGTTTTTTTCTTTCCAATTATGTTTTCTTAATATTTATTTATGTTGTTTTTTTTTAATTATGTTTTTAATTATGTTTTCAGTTATGTTATCAATATATTATTATTAATTATGACTTATAAGTTTTAGGTACGACCCATGAGATGGTGCGGACAGCTGTTTTCGCATCGTGCAGAGCTCCTTCATTCTCCAGCACTCTTATCTATTTATTGGTATTTATTTTCTATTTTATATATTTTTTCTCTATCTCTAATCTTCTTTCTTTCTTTTCATCTTCTTTTTTTCTTTTTCAGGGATGATCGAGTAATCATGCAGCGATATTCAATATATCTTTTCTTTTCTTTTTCTTATTTTTTCCTTATCTTCTTTTTTTTTCAGGATAGATCATCAAGGGATAAGTTCACATCTGATCGAATGCATCATCGCCTGGCTCGATTCATCATCGATTTTTACGCGCGAATACGGGAAGGATAGGAAGAACACTGGCGTGCGTGTCGGCGTGCACAAGCGTGGGTGTTCTCGGGCGCGATTAAACTTCGTTTGATTGTTCGAATCGAAAACGCGAATTTAGAGTAGAGTCACCGTTTTTCTAACACTCACGTGAATGAACGCGGGCGCGACTTAAAAGTCCTACCGGGGACTTCGTTTCATTTGCTCGAATATTCGATTAGATTACCTCGCGAACGCGTTTTTTTTTAGAGTAGAGTCACCGTTTTCCGAGCACTTGCGTGGGTGTCCGGGCGCGATTAAAAGTCCTACCATGGACTTCCGTTTAGTGTTGAAATTCGGGGTGCGCGAACGGCTTGCCTTGTAGTGCTGTACATGTAGTTAGCCGATGTAATGACGATCCTCTTATTTGTAAGCGGGGGAAAATCCCTCGACCAAATAACATCGAAAGTCAAAATACCGGTTAACTTATGTCACTTTGGATTTCAACTTAGAGTCAACGTTATTCTAACACTCACGTGAGTGTTCGCGTGCGCGATTAAAAGTCCTACCGGGGACTTCGTTTTGTTTGCTCGAATATTCGATTAGTTTATTTAGAGTAGAGTCACCGTTTTCCGAACAATTGCGTGGGTGTCCGGGCGCGATTAAAAGTCCTATCATGGACTTCCGTTTAGTGTTGAAATTCGGGGTGCGCGAACGGTGTCACCTAGTAGTGCAGTACATGTAGCTGATTGACATTATGACGATCATGTTATTTGTAAGCGGGGGAAAATCCCTCGATCAAATATCATCGAGAGTCATAATACCGGTTAACTCATGTCACTTCGGATTTCAACTTAGAGTCAACGTTATTCTAACACACACGTAAATGTTCGCGTGCGCGATTAAAAGTCCTACCGGGGACTTTGTTTTATTTCTTCAACAGTTCTATTAGATTACTTCGCGAATTTGGATTTAATAGTAGAATCTACGTATTCATAACACACGTGAGTGTCGTGAACGCGATTAATGCGCTTTGATTGTTCGAAATTCGGAAGCACGAATACAGATGTGCATAATAATCCGTTATGCCTGAGGCGAGTGTGTCGAACGGTAAAGCTCTCTGTAAGTGGGGTCCCTGTAGCTAAGGCTATATACCTCCTGTTAGCTAAGTCGCCCTAGATGTCCGAAGCGGAAGGCATAAGGGATCGGTATCGCGGAACGCGGATTTTAGAGTAAATTAGAATCACCGTTAGCCCGTGGGTCTCCACATGCAGCAACTTCCACGTAGTGAGACCTGGGTCGATAATACTTGCAAAGACTAATAGTAAATTTTTTAATACAAGTATTACCGAGCGAATGGCTGCATATTGTATTACTTCTTCAATTTCAAACTAATTCTAACTAACTAACTAAACATTAACATATATCCATTTTATATCGTTAATAATTCTTCAAAAGAGGAAATATAACAGAAATATATTGTACAATAATTTTTTAGACAAACAACAAGGAAATTAATCTATCACAATATTACGTCCGTTGTCATTTCTATTTATTCTTACATTTACTCTCACTAATTATCCTTTTTCCTCATCTCGGGTGGGACCCATGGGAGGGGCCCATGGGTGAGGGCCTCTGTGCGGGTTGCTGTCTTAGCATCTTGTCAAGGTGCTTCTCTTTTCTTATCTTTCTGCGGCCTTCTTTTCTGTCATATTTTTCTTTTTTAATTATGTCATTAATATACTCTTATTAATTATGATTTATAGTCTCGGGTGGGACCCATTGGAGGGGCCAATGTGTGTGGGCTTCTGTGCGGGTCTCAGGATCATGTTGAGCTGCTTCTTTTCTTCTGTCTTTCTGGGGCTCTCTTTTCTTTTTCCGGCTCTCTTTTCTATCTCATATTTCTCTTCTTTAATTATGTTTTCATTATGTTTTATTTGTTTTTAATTATGTTTTATTCATGTTTTATTTATGTTTTATTTATATTTCATTTATGTTTTTAATTATGTTTCTTATTATGTTTTTAATTATGTTTTTAATATATTCTTATTAATTATGTTTTACAGCTTTAGGTAGGATCCATGGGATGTTGCGGACTGGTGTTGAGCTTCTTCTCTTTTCGTTTCTTCCTCTAACTCTCTTATCTATTTATATATTGTTATTTTCTATTTTATTTATTTTCTATTTATAACCTGTGTATATATTGTGTTTTATTTTATATGTTTTTTTGCTTCCTTTTATTTTCTCGTTAGCTTTTTCTTTTTCAGGATAGATCATCGAGGGATAGGTTCACCTGCGGCCGCATGATTCGTCGCGTGGCTGGATTCATCATCGATTTCTACGCGCGAATACGGGAAGGATAGGAAGAACACTGGCGCGCGTGTCGGCGGGCACAGGCGTGGGTGTTCTCGGTCGCGATTATATATCGTTTGATTGTTCGTATCGAAAACGCGAATTTAGAGTAGAGTCACCGTTTTCCTAACATTCGCGTGAGTGTTCGGGCGCGATTAAAGGTCCTACCGTGGACTTCGTTTGATTTTTTGCAAATTTCGATGGGGGTAATTCGCGACTTTCGGCTTAACAATAGAATCTACGTAATTATAACACACACGTGAGTGTCGCGACGCGATTAGTATTTCTAAGGAGCGCGCTTTGTTTGTTCGAAATTCGGAAAGCACGAATTCGGATGTGCTTAATAATCCGTTATGTCTGAAGCGGACGGTGCAAAAGGTGGAGCTATCTGTAAGAGGTGTGCTGTAGCTAAGCTACGCATACCCTGTTAGTTAAGAAGCCAGTGCATTGAAGCGGAAAGGTATCCCGGATCGGTATCGCGGAACGCGGATTTTAGAGTAGAGTCACCGTTAGCCCGTGGGTCTCCACATGCAGCAACTTCCACGTAGTGAGACCTGGGTCGTTAATACTTGCAAAGTTTAATTGTAAATCTTATAACGCAAGTATTATCGAGCGAATGGCTGCATACTGTATTACTTTTCCAATATTTTTTCAATCTAATTCCAACTAAACATTAACATATATCCATTTTATATCGCTAATAATACTTCGAAAGGAGAAATATAACAGAATTTATTGTACAATAATTTCTTAGACAACCGATAAGGAAATTTATCTATCACAATTTTATGTCCTTTGTCATTTCTATTTATTCTTATTTATTCTCTCTAATTATCATTTATCCTTATCTCGGGTGGGACCCATGGGAGGGGCTCATGGGTGAGGGCCTCTGTGCGGGTTGCTGTCTCAGCATCATATAGAACTGTTTCTCTTGTCTTATCTTTTTGGGGCTCTCTATTCTTCTCTTTCTGGGGCTCTCGTTTCTATCTCCGGCTCTCGTTTCTATCTCATATTTTTCATATTTAATTATATTTTCAATTATGTTATTAATATGTTATTTCCTTTTAATTATGTATTTTTAATATTTATTTATGTTGTCTCTTTCTAATTATATATTTAATTATGTGTTTAATTATGTTTTTGATTATGATTTATAATGCTGCATCTCTTCTTGTTTCTTTTTCTAGGTCTCATCTATTTATATATATTTATTTTCTATTTGTATTTTATATATGTACATATATATTATTCTGTTTTATATATTTTTTTGTTCTTTTATTTCCTCTTTATCTTTTTCTTTTACAGTATAGGTCATCGAGGGATAGGTTCAACAGCGGCCGGATGATGCATCACATGGCAGGATTCATCATCGATTTTTACGCGCGAATACGGGAAGGATAGGAAGAACACTGGCGCGCGTGTCGGCGGGCACAGGCGTGGGTGTTCTCGGGCGCGATTATATTACGATTGATTGTTCGAATCGAAAACGCGAATTGTAGAGTAGAATCATCGTTTTTCTAACACTTCCGTGGGTGTTCGGGCGCGATTAAAGGTCCTGCCGTGGACTTCGTTTGATTTTTTGCAAATTTCGATGGGGGTACTTCGCGAATTTCGGCTTAACAGTAGAATCTACGTAATTATAACACACACGTGAGTGTCGCGACGCGATTAGTATTTCTAAGGAGTGCGCTTTGTTTTTGTTCGAAATTCGGAAAGCACGAATTCGGATGTGCTTAATAATCCGTTATGTCTGAAGCGGACGGTGCAAACGGTGGAGCTATCTGTAAGAGGTGTGCTGTAGCTAAGCTACGCATACCCTGTTAGTTAAGAAGCCAGTGCATTGAAGCGGAAAGGTATCCCGGATCGGTATCGCGGAACGCGGATTTTAGAGTAGAGTCACCGTCAGTCCGTGGGTCTCCACATGCAGCAACTTCCACGTAGTGAGACCTGGGTCGTTAATACTTGCAAAGTTTAATTGTAAATCTTATAACGCAAGTATTATCGAGCGAATGGCTGCATACTGTATTACTTTTCCAATATTTTTTCAATCTAATTCCAACTAAACATTAACATATATCCATTTTATATCGCTAATAATACTCCGAAAGGAGAAATATAACAGAATTTATTGTACAATAATTTCTTAGACAACCGATAAGGAAATTTATCTATCACAATTTTATGTCCTTTGTCATTTCTATTTATTCTTATTTATTCTCTCTAATTATCATTTATCCTTATCTCGGGTGGGACCCATGGGAGGGGCCCATGGGTGAGGGCCTCTGTGCGGGTTGCTGTCTCAGCATCGTGTGGAGTTGTTTCTCTTTTCTTCTCTTTTTGGGGCTCTTTTTTCGTTCTCCGGCTCTCTTTATATTCTCCGGTACTCTTTTTGTTCTCCGGCTCACTTTCCTATCTCATATTTTTATTTTTCAAGTATGTTTTCAATTATGTTATCAATATGTCATTTCCTTTTAATTGTATTTTCTTAATATTTATTTATGTTGTTTCTTTTTATTTATATTTTTAATTATGTGTTCAATTATGTTTTTAATTATGTTTTTAATTATGTTTCTAATTATGTTTCTAATTATGTTTCTAATTATGTTTCTAATTATGTTTCTAATTATGTTTTTAATATATTCTTATTAATTATGATTTACAGCTTTAGGTAGGATCCATGCGATGATGCGAACTAGTGATTAAGTATGGTGCTGAGCTTCTTCTCTTTTCGTTTCTTCCTCTAACTCTCTTATCTATTTATATATATTTATTTTCTATTTTATTTATTTTCTATTTATAATCTGTCTATATATTGTGTTTTATTTTATATATTTTTTTGCTTTCTCTTAATTTCTCTTTAGCTTCTTTTTTTTCAGGATAGATCATCGAGGGATAGGTTCACCTGCGACCGGATGATACATCGCATGGCAGGGTTCATCATCGATTTCTACGCGAGAAAACGGGAAGGATAGGAAGAACACTGGCGCGCGTGTCGGCGGGCACAGGCGTGGGTGTTTTCGGGCGCGATTATATATCGTTTGATTGTTCGTATCGAAAACGCGAATTTAGAGTAGAGTCACCGTTTTCCTAACATTCGCGTGGGTGTTCGGGCGCGATTAAAGGTCCTACCGTGGACTTCGTTTTATTTTTTGCAAATTTCGATGGGGGTACTTCGCGACTTTCGGCTTAACAGTAGAATCTACGTAATTATAACACACACGTGAGTGTCGCGACGCGATTAGTATTTCTAAGGAGTGCGCTTTGCTTGTTCGAAATTCGGAAAGCACGAATTCGGATGTGCTTAATAATCCGTTATGTCTGAAGTGGACGGTGCAAAAGGTGGAGCTATCTGTAAGAGGTGTGCTGTAGCTAAGCTACGCATACCCTGTTAGTTAAGAAGCCAGTGCATTGAAGCGGAAAGGTATCCCGGATCGGTATCGCGGAACGCGGATTTTAGAGTAGAGTCACCGTTAGCCCGTGGGTCTCCACATGCAGCAACTTCCACGCAGTGAGACCTGGGTCGGTATTACTTGCAAAGTCTAATTGTAATTCTTATAACGCAAGTATTATCGGGCGAATGGCTGCATGTCTTTATCCAATTTATAAAATCTTTTCTTTTCATATCTTGCTAGACGTTAATGTACTTTCATTTTACTTAGCTAATTATGTTAGAATACATAAAGATAAGATTAGACGTAAAAGAATTCTTAAATAATTTCTTAGAAAAATATATTGAAACGTTTTAATTGTCTTAATAATTAAATTAAACAATATTACATTTCCTAAAGCGTTTCTTACCTCTTAAAACGCGTTAGATAAAGTGGCTTTCTGTCGCTCTTTGTTGTTCGATACTTCTAAGAAGGAACACTGGGAGTACGGTACGAGATACTACGTCAGCCTCTTTTCGTATTCCTCCATTCATATGTGTAAACGTCGAAATGAAATTTTTACGTACTACTACATTCTCCCGTCTTATAGATACGACTGTTTTATAATTATTTAAACAAAATATATTGCTCTCGGAGTACGATGAGACGATGAGTAATTAAATAATTATAAAATGACTGTGTCTGTACGATGAGTGAATGTAGCTGTACGGAAAGATTTCATTTCGACGTTTACATCTCGGAGTAAGAAAGAAGACTGACGTGGTATCTGGAATCGTCCTTCCAATGAACCTTTCTTGTTGGCATGATCGATCGACGAAGGTCGAACGAAAACTATTTATCTAACACATCTTACGAGTTATCCAACGCTAACGCAAGCCTATATTGATTTATTACTATTTCATCGTACACCGAGAGCATTGTACATTGTTTAAATAATTGTAAAATAATTGTATCTATAAGAGGATAGAATTTATCGGTACGGAAAAGTTTCATTTCGACGTTTATACTTCGGGATACGAAAGGAGATTGACTTAGTATTTCGTATTGCCCTTCCAGTGTTCTTCCTACTTGAAACTATCGATCGAAGATCGTTGAATGAAAAAAACTTTTTCTAACGCGTCTTTGGAGCTATACAACGCTTTACGAAAAGTAATATTAATTAAACAATGTACAATACACTCGGAGTACGATGAGAGAGTAAATAAATTATATTACATTTCGTAAAGCGTTGTATAGCTCTTAAGACGCGTTAGATAAAATAGCTTTCTGTCGCTCTTTCTTGTTCGATAATTCCAAGAAGAAGGAACACTGGAAGGGCGATTCGAGATACTACGTCATCTTCCTTTCGTACTACGAGGTGTAAACGTAGAAATGAAATATTTCCTTACCGCTAAATTCTATCGTCTTATAGATACGATTACTTTATAATTACTTAAACAATGTACAATGCACTCGGAGTATAATGAGACAGTAATTAAACAATATAGGAATTCGTAAAGCGTTGTATAGCTAGTAAGACGTTTTATATAAAATAGTTCTCATTCACTTTTTGTCGATCGATAATGCCAACAAAGAAGGAGCATTGTAAGGACGATACGGGATACCACGTCAGCCTCCTTTCGTACACCGGAGAGTAAATGTCGAAATGAAATTTTTTCGTACCTCTATATTCAATCCTCTTATAGATATGTCTGTTTTTGTAATTTCAAAAACCCGTGGGTTTCCATGTGCAGCAAATTCCGCTTAGTGAGTACTGTGCCGATATTACTTGCGAAGTCTAATTCTAAATCATGTAGCGGAAGTGTTACAGAACGAATGGCTGCATATTTTGAGATTTCTCCATTATCTTTTCTATCTAATTCCAACTAAACATTAACGTATACCCCTTCTACATTGCTAAAAACTTCAAATAAATGAAAGATTTAACGTGGAAAAGAAGAAGATTATAAAGAAAATAAAGGAATGTTGGAAGATGCGATGTAGCCGATGCAGCTGATAACGAAAGTTGGACATCTCGGAGATCCCTGCATTCTGTTAAAATCAGAGTGGAATAATGCAGTTAAATTTTTCCCTATCGAAAGAAAAAGATCCGCCGGTCTTTCGAGATTATTGTCTTTTTATAGTAGCGAACAACAATTGATTCATCAGCTTCGAACATAGTTGCGAAGTCGTTCGGAAACTGAAAAATAGAAAGAATATTATTAATATCATCATTGTAATACGAAAGCATTGAAAATATTTTTAATAATTGGTGTAAAAATATGTATATGTAATGTTCAGAGACACAGAATATTGTTTATTTAATAAAAGTAATATATAATCAGTTCCTGCGCATTACCTACCGTGAACGTTGCCGCAAAGTCGCCAGAGAACTCGTTGTTTGCAATTTCTCGCCATCATCCAACGTGTTAAAATATTAAATTATGTCAACACTTTTATTTATACAAACTTTTACAGTACGTACATTCGATTGCCATTTTTTCTCAAGATAAATTTTATTTTTTACTTGACGTAGTAACGTAACTACGTTGTTACATTGTAGTGCATATTTCTATTACTAGTATGAAAATAATTATTATCGTTTAAATATTATTACCAATATATCTATTGTTATTATTATTATGCGAATTATTATAATTACCGTTTACATTGTTTTTATTATTCACATTGTTTTCATTATAACGAATAAACTTATGAAAGCAACTATTATTATTGGATTTTATTTGGCACGCGTAGGAGTTACGTCTGCTTGTTTCACAACTAGTTGTTTCTTAGTTACGTTGTCTGTTCGTCTAATAGATTCTAGATAAAAAAAGATCTACCATAAAGGCTAATTAAAAAAAAAGAAATAAAAAAAATGTTTGCGTACTAGTTGCGTCAGGGTTAGCTCCGAGTAGCGTCTGGTTACGTTCTAGAAGCGTCAGGGTTGAGACTGACATGGCGTTTGGTTGTGTTTAAAAGTTGTGTCTGGTTGCGACTGCAGTTGCGTCTGGTTACGTCCGAGTACCGTCAGGGTAGCGACTGACCTTGCGTCTGGTTGTGTTTAAAAGTTGTGTCTGTTTGCGATTGCAGTTGCGTCTGGTTACGTCCGAGTAGCGTCAGGGATGCCACTGACGTTGCGTCTGGTTGTGTTTAAAAGTTGTGTCTGGTTGCGACTGCAGTTGCGTCTGGTTACGTCCGAGTAGAGTCAGGGATGCCACTAACGTTGCGTCTGGTTGTGTTTAAAAGTTGTGTCTGGTTGCGACTGCAGTTGCGTCTGGTTACGTCCGAGTACCGTCAGGGTAGCGGCTGACCTTGCGTCTGGTTGTGTTTAAAAGTTGTGTCTGGTTGCGACTGCAGTTGCGTCTGGTTACGTCCGAGTAGCGTCAGGGTAGCGACTGACGTTGCGTCTGGTTGTGTTTAAAAGTTGTGTCTGGTTGCGACTGCAGTTGCGTCTGGTTACGTCCGAGTAGAGTCAGGGATGCCACTAACGTTGCGTCTGGTTGTGTTTAAAAGTTGTGTCTGGTTGCGACTGCAGTTGCGTCTGGTTACGTCCGAGTACCGTCAGGGTAGCGGCTGACCTTGCGTCTGGTTGTGTTTAAAAGTTGTGTCTGGTTGCGACTGCAGTTGCGTCAGGGTTGCGTCAGGGTTGCGTCAGGGTTGCGTCAGGGTTGCGTCAGGGTTGCGTCAGGGTTGCGTCAGGGTTGCGTCAGGGTTGCGTCAGGGTTGCGTCAGGGTTGCGTCAGGGTTGCGTCAGGGTTGCGTCAGGGTTGCGTCAGGGTTGCGTCAGGGTTGCGTCAGGGTTGCGTCAGGGTTGCGTCAGGGTTGCGTCAGGGTTGCGTCAGGGTTGCGTCAGGGTTGCGTCAGGGTTGCGTCAGGGTTGCGTCAGGGTTGCGTCAGGGTTGCGTCAGGGTTGCGTCAGGGTTGCGTCAGGGTTGCGTCAGGGTTGCGTCAGGGTTGCGTCAGGGTTGCGTCAGGGTTGCGTCAGGGTTGCGTCAGGGTTGCGTCAGGGTTGCGTCAGGGTTGCGTCAGGGTTGCGTCAGGGTTGCGTCAGGGTTGCGTCAGGGTTGCGTCAGGGTTGCGTCAGGGTTGCGTCAGGGTTGCGTCAGGGTTGCGTCAGGGTTGCGCCAGGGTTGCGTCAGGGTTGCGTCAGGGTTGCGTCAGGGTTGCGTCAGGGTTGCGTCAGGGTTGCGTCAGGGTTGCGTCAGGGTTGCGTCAGGGTTGCGTCAGGGTTGCGTCAGGGTTGCGTCAGGGTTGCGTCAGGGTTGCGTCAGGGTTGCGTCAGGGTTGCGTCAGGGTTGCGTCAGGGTTGCGTCAGGGTTGCGTCAGGGTTGCGTCAGGGTTGCGTCAGGGTTGCGTCAGGGTTGCGTCAGGGTTGCGTCAGGGTTGCGTCAGGGTTGCGTCAGGGTTGCGTCAGGGTTGCGTCAGGGTTGCGTCAGGGTTGCGTCAGGGTTGCGTCAGGGTTGCGTCAGGGTTGCGTCAGGGTTGCGTCAGGGTTGCGTCAGGGTTGCGTCAGGGTTGCGTCAGGGTTGCGTCAGGGTTGCGTCAGGGTTGCGTCAGGGTTGCGTCAGGGTTGCGTCAGGGTTGCGTCAGGGTTGCGTCAGGGTTGCGTCAGGGTTGCGTCAGGGTTGCGTCAGGGTTGCGTCAGGGTTGCGTCAGGGTTGCGTCAGGGTTGCGTCAGGGTTGCGTCAGGGTTGCGTCAGGGTTGCGTCAGGGTTGCGTCAGGGTTGCGTCAGGGTTGCGTCAGGGTTGCGTCAGGGTTGCGTCAGGGTTGCGTCAGGGTTGCGTCAGGGTTGCGTCAGGGTTGCGTCAGGGTTGCGTCAGGGTTGCGTCAGGGTTGCGTCAGGGTTGCGTCAGGGTTGCGTCAGGGTTGCGTCAGGGTTGCGTCAGGGTTGCGTCAGGGTTGCGTCAGGGTTGCGTCAGGGTTGCGTCAGGGTTGCGTCAGGGTTGCGTCAGGGTTGCGTCAGGGTTGCGTCAGGGTTGCGTCAGGGTTGCGTCAGGGTTGCGTCAGGGTTGCGTCAGGGTTGCGTCAGGGTTGCGTCAGGGTTGCGTCAGGGTTGCGTCAGGGTTGCGTCAGGGTTGCGTCAGGGTTGCGTCAGGGTTGCGTCAGGGTTGCGTCAGGGTTGCGTCAGGGTTGCGTCAGGGTTGCGTCAGGGTTGCGTCAGGGTTGCGTCAGGGTTGCGTCAGGGTTGCGTCAGGGTTGCGTCAGGGTTGCGTCAGGGTTGCGTCAGGGTTGCGTCAGGGTTGCGTCAGGGTTGCGTCAGGGTTGCGTCAGGGTTGCGTCAGGGTTGCGTCAGGGTTGCGTCAGGGTTGCGTCAGGGTTGCGTCAGGGTTGCGTCAGGGTTGCGTCAGGGTTGCGTCAGGGTTGCGTCAGGGTTGCGTCAGGGTTGCGTCAGGGTTGCGTCAGGGTTGCGTCAGGGTTGCGTCAGGGTTGCGTCAGGGTTGCGTCAGGGTTGCGTCAGGGTTGCGTCAGGGTTGCGTCAGGGTTGCGTCAGGGTTGCGTCAGGGTTGCGTCAGGGTTGCGTCAGGGTTGCGTCAGGGTTGCGTCAGGGTTGCGTCAGGGTTGCGTCAGGGTTGCGTCAGGGTTGCGTCAGGGTTGCGTCAGGGTTGCGTCAGGGTTGCGTCAGGGTTGCGTCAGGGTTGCGTCAGGGTTGCGTCAGGGTTGCGTCAGGGTTGCGTCAGGGTTGCGTCAGGGTTGCGTCAGGGTTGCGTCAGGGTTGCGTCAGGGTTGCGTCAGGGTTGCGTCAGGGTTGCGTCAGGGTTGCGTCAGGGTTGCGTCAGGGTTGCGTCAGGGTTGCGTCAGGGTTGCGTCAGGGTTGCGTCAGGGTTGCGTCAGGGTTGCGTCAGGGTTGCGTCAGGGTTGCGTCAGGGTTGCGTCAGGGTTGCGTCAGGGTTGCGTCAGGGTTGCGTCAGGGTTGCGTCAGGGTTGCGTCAGGGTTGCGTCAGGGTTGCGTCAGGGTTGCGTCAGGGTTGCGTCAGGGTTGCGTCAGGGTTGCGTCAGGGTTGCGTCAGGGTTGCGTCAGGGTTGCGTCAGGGTTGCGTCAGGGTTGCGTCAGGGTTGCGTCAGGGTTGCGTCAGGGTTGCGTCAGGGTTGCGTCAGGGTTGCGTCAGGGTTGCGTCAGGGTTGCGTCAGGGTTGCGTCAGGGTTGCGTCAGGGTTGCGTCAGGGTTGCGTCAGGGTTGCGTCAGGGTTGCGTCAGGGTTGCGTCAGGGTTGCGTCAGGGTTGCGTCAGGGTTGCGTCAGGGTTGCGTCAGGGTTGCGTCAGGGTTGCGTCAGGGTTGCGTCAGGGTTGCGTCAGGGTTGCGTCAGGGTTGCGTCAGGGTTGCGTCAGGGTTGCGTCAGGGTTGCGTCAGGGTTGCGTCAGGGTTGCGTCAGGGTTGCGTCAGGGTTGCGTCAGGGTTGCGTCAGGGTTGCGTCAGGGTTGCGTCAGGGTTGCGTCAGGGTTGCGTCAGGGTTGCGTCAGGGTTGCGTCAGGGTTGCGTCAGGGTTGCGTCAGGGTTGCGTCAGGGTTGCGTCAGGGTTGCGTCAGGGTTGCGTCAGGGTTGCGTCAGGGTTGCGTCAGGGTTGCGTCAGGGTTGCGTCAGGGTTGCGTCAGGGTTGCGTCAGGGTTGCGTCAGGGTTGCGTCAGGGTTGCGTCAGGGTTGCGTCAGGGTTGCGTCAGGGTTGCGTCAGGGTTGCGTCAGGGTTGCGTCAGGGTTGCGTCAGGGTTGCGTCAGGGTTGCGTCAGGGTTGCGTCAGGGTTGCGTCAGGGTTGCGTCAGGGTTGCGTCAGGGTTGCGTCAGGGTTGCGTCAGGGTTGCGTCAGGGTTGCGTCAGGGTTGCGTCAGGGTTGCGTCAGGGTTGCGTCAGGGTTGCGTCAGGGTTGCGTCAGGGTTGCGTCAGGGTTGCGTCAGGGTTGCGTCAGGGTTGCGTCAGGGTTGCGTCAGGGTTGCGTCAGGGTTGCGTCAGGGTTGCGTCAGGGTTGCGTCAGGGTTGCGTCAGGGTTGCGTCAGGGTTGCGTCAGGGTTGCGTCAGGGTTGCGTCAGGGTTGCGTCAGGGTTGCGTCAGGGTTGCGTCAGGGTTGCGTCAGGGTTGCGTCAGGGTTGCGTCAGGGTTGCGTCAGGGTTGCGTCAGGGTTGCGTCAGGGTTGCGTCAGGGTTGCGTCAGGGTTGCGTCAGGGTTGCGTCAGGGTTGCGTCAGGGTTGCGTCAGGGTTGCGTCAGGGTTGCGTCAGGGTTGCGTCAGGGTTGCGTCAGGGTTGCGTCAGGGTTGCGTCAGGGTTGCGTCAGGGTTGCGTCAGGGTTGCGTCAGGGTTGCGTCAGGGTTGCGTCAGGGTTGCGTCAGGGTTGCGTCAGGGTTGCGTCAGGGTTGCGTCAGGGTTGCGTCAGGGTTGCGTCAGGGTTGCGTCAGGGTTGCGTCAGGGTTGCGTCAGGGTTGCGTCAGGGTTGCGTCAGGGTTGCGTCAGGGTTGCGTCAGGGTTGCGTCAGGGTTGCGTCAGGGTTGCGTCAGGGTTGCGTCAGGGTTGCGTCAGGGTTGCGTCAGGGTTGCGTCAGGGTTGCGTCAGGGTTGCGTCAGGGTTGCGTCAGGGTTGCGTCAGGGTTGCGTCAGGGTTGCGTCAGGGTTGCGTCAGGGTTGCGTCAGGGTTGCGTCAGGGTTGCGTCAGGGTTGCGTCAGGGTTGCGTCAGGGTTGCGTCAGGGTTGCGTCAGGGTTGCGTCAGGGTTGCGTCAGGGTTGCGTCAGGGTTGCGTCAGGGTTGCGTCAGGGTTGCGTCAGGGTTGCGTCAGGGTTGCGTCAGGGTTGCGTCAGGGTTGCGTCAGGGTTGCGTCAGGGTTGCGTCAGGGTTGCGTCAGGGTTGCGTCAGGGTTGCGTCAGGGTTGCGTCAGGGTTGCGTCAGGGTTGCGTCAGGGTTGCGTCAGGGTTGCGTCAGGGTTGCGTCAGGGTTGCGTCAGGGTTGCGTCAGGGTTGCGTCAGGGTTGCGTCAGGGTTGCGTCAGGGTTGCGTCAGGGTCGCGTCAGGGTTGCGTCAGGGTTGCGTCAGGGTTGCGTCAGGGTTGCGTCAGGGTTGCGTCAGGGTTGCGTCAGGGTTGCGTCAGGGTTGCGTCAGGGTTGCGTCAGGGTTGCGTCAGGGTTGCGTCAGGGTTGCGTCAGGGTTGCGTCAGGGTTGCGTCAGGGTTGCGTCAGGGTTGCGTCAGGGTTGCGTCAGGGTTGCGTCAGGGTTGCGTCAGGGTTGCGTCAGGGTTGCGTCAGGGTTGCGTCAGGGTTGCGTCAGGGTTGCGTCAGGGTTGCGTCAGGGTTGCGTCAGGGTTGCGTCAGGGTTGCGTCAGGGTTGCGTCAGGGTTGCGTCAGGGTTGCGTCAGGGTTGCGTCAGGGTTGCGTCAGGGTTGCGTCAGGGTTGCGTCAGGGTTGCGTCAGGGTTGCGTCAGGGTTGCGTCAGGGTTGCGTCAGGGTTGCGTCAGGGTTGCGTCAGGGTTGCGTCAGGGTTGCGTCAGGGTTGCGTCAGGGTTGCGTCAGGGTTGCGTCAGGGTTGCGTCAGGGTTGCGTCAGGGTTGCGTCAGGGTTGCGTCAGGGTTGCGTCAGGGTTGCGTCAGGGTTGCGTCAGGGTTGCGTCAGGGTTGCGTCAGGGTTGCGTCAGGGTTGCGTCAGGGTTGCGTCAGGGTTGCGTCAGGGTTGCGTCAGGGTTGCGTCAGGGTTGCGTCAGGGTTGCGTCAGGGTTGCGTCAGGGTTGCGTCAGGGTTGCGTCAGGGTTGCGTCAGGGTTGCGTCAGGGTTGCGTCAGGGTTGCGTCAGGGTTGCGTCAGGGTTGCGTCAGGGTTGCGTCAGGGTTGCGTCAGGGTTGCGTCAGGGTTGCGTCAGGGTTGCGTCAGGGTTGCGTCAGGGTTGCGTCAGGGTTGCGTCAGGGTTGCGTCAGGGTTGCGTCAGGGTTGCGTCAGGGTTGCGTCAGGGTTGCGTCAGGGTTGCGTCAGGGTTGCGTCAGGGTTGCGTCAGGGTTGCGTCAGGGTTGCGTCAGGGTTGCGTCAGGGTGGCGTCAGGGTTGCGTCAGGGTTGCGTCAGGGTTGCGTCAGGGTTGCGTCAGGGTTGCGTCAGGGTTGCGTCAGGGTTGCGTCAGGGTTGCGTCAGGGTTGCGTCAGGGTTGCGTCAGGGTTGCGTCAGGGTTGCGTCAGGGTTGCGTCAGGGTTGCGTCAGGGTTGCGTCAGGGTTGCGTCAGGGTTTGCGTCAGGGTTGCGTCAGGGTTGCGTCAGGGTTGCGTCAGGGTTGCGTCAGGGTTGCGTCAGGGTTGCGTCAGGGTTGCGTCAGGGTTGCGTCAGGGTTGCGTCAGGGTTGCGTCAGGGTTGCGTCAGGTTGCGTCAGGGGTGCGTCAGGGTTGCGTCAGGGTTGCGTCTAGGGTTGCGTCAGGGTTGCGTCAGGGTTGCGTCAGGGTTGCGTCAGGGTTGCGTCAGGGTTGCGTCAGGGTTGCGTCAGGGTTGCGTCAGGGTTGCGTCAGGGTTGCGTCAGGGTTGCGTCAGGGTTGCGTCAGGGTTGCGTCAGGGTTCGTCAGGGTTGCGTC